>NC_084619.1:42505730-42625730 GCF_033978795.1 Nerophis ophidion
TATATATATATATATAGATGTACACACACACACACACACACACACACACACACACACACACACACACACACACACACACACACACACACACACACACACACACACACACACATTTATACATATACACAGAGAGAGTGAGAGAGAGAGAGACAGAGAGAGATAGACACTGGGGTTGTACGATATACTGGTACTAATAAAGTACTGCGATTCTAATGAATCATAAATGGTACTTTACCGCCTCTAAAAAATACCTGTTCCCTATTTTTTTATTTATTAACGGGCATGACGGCGCGCCATCTTTATGTCGTGACATTGATGGTTTAACGAGCAGTTGAACATGTTTGGCAGCGCACAATCACGGAGTACTTAAATGCAGACATAGTGTGTGGACACAAAGGGGAAAATGGATCCATTTCGGCTCAAAAATGAACGAGAGTGAGATGACTGTCACTTAGAGATGTCAGAGTTTTCCGTGGTGCCAATTTATTTAGTGACCACCACCTGTTAACAGCTCCTGCAAAGTTTATCACATCCCACTTTGTAAGAAAAACAAGTAATGGCTAACATCTGGAACATGGCAGAGAATAGAAAAAGGAAAACCAATGAAAGTAAAACTGTTCAGCACCAAGTCCCAAAGTTTTAAAGAACACGGCTTAAAAGACCTACACATCCAATTACAAACCCCGTTTCCACATGAGTTGGAAAATTGTGTTAGATGTAAATATAAACGGAATACAATGATTTGCAAATCATTTTCAACCCAGATTCAATTGAATGCACTACAAAGACAAAATAGTTGATGTTCAAACTCATAACATTTTAATTTTTTTTTTTGCAAAAAATAAACTTAAAATTTCATGGCTGCAACAAGTGCCAAAGTAGTTGGGAAAGAACATGTTCACCACTGTGTTAAATCACCTTTTCTTTTAACAACACTCAATAAATGTTTGGTAACTGAGAAAACTAATTGTTGAAGTTTTGAAAGTGGAATTCTTTCCCATTCTTGTTTTATGCAGAGCTTCAGTCGTTCAACAGTCCGGGGTCTCCGTTGTCATATTTTACGCTTCATAATGTGCCCCACATTTTCGATGGGAGACAGGCCTGGACTGCAGGCGGGCCAGGAAAGTAGCTGCACTCTTTTTTTACAAAGCCACGCTGTTGTAACAATTGTCTTGTTGAAATAAGCAGGGGAGTCCATGATAACGTTGCTTGGATGACAACATATGTTGCTCCAAAACCTGTGCGTACCTTTCAGCATTATTGGTGCCTTCACAGATGTGCCAGTTACCCATGCCTTGGGCACTAATACACCCCCATACCATCACAGATGCTGGCTTTCGAACTTTGTGCCTATAACAATCCGAATGGTTATTTTACTCTTTGTTCTGAGGACACCACATCCTCTGTTTCCAAATATAATTTGAAATGTGGACTCGTCAGACCACAGAACACCTTTACACTTTGCATCAGTCCATCTTAGGTGAGCTCGGGCTCAGCGAAGCCGGCGGTGTTTCTGGGTGTTGTTGATAAATGGGTTTGGCTTTGCATAGTAGAGTTTTAACTTGCACTTACAGATGTAGCGACCAACTGTAGTTACTGCGGTGGTTTTATGGAGTGTTCCTGAGCCCATGTGGTGATATCATTTACACACTGATGTCGGTATTTGATGCAGTACCGCCTGAGGGATCAAAAGTCCGTAATATCATCGCTTACGTGCAGTGATTTCTCCAGATTCTCTAAACTTTTTAATGATTTTACGAACCGTAGATGGTAAAATCCCTAAATTCCTTGCAATTGCTCGTTGAGAAATGTTGTTCTAAAACTGTTCGACAATTTGCTTACAAAGTGGGGACCCTCACCCCATCCTTGTTTGTGAATTACTTAGTATTTCATGGAAGCTGCTTGTATACCCAATCATGGCACCCAACTGTTCCCAATTAGCCTGCACACTTGTAGGATGTTCCATATAAGGGTTTGATGAGCATTCCTCAACTTTATCAGTATTTATTGCAACCTTTCCCGACTTCTTTCTCACGTGTTGCTGACATCAAATTCTAAAGTTAATGATTATTTGCAAAAAAACATTTTTTTATCAGTTTGAACATCAAATATGTTGTCTTTGCAGCTTATTCAACTGAATATGGGTTGAAAAGGATTTGCAAATCATTGTATTCTGTTTATATTTACATCTAACACAATTCCCCAATTCATATGGAAATCGGGTTTGTAAAAAGAGGTCAAAAGGAGTGCCAGGAAGGAAAAACTGTCTTTTGTTGAGGAAAGGGCACGTGAAGCTGAACAGGCTGCAGCCAGGGTAGAGTTGGGCACCCTCTACAAGATCAACAGCTCTGTGGCAGCAACATCAGCCAGTCAGCCCCCATCAGATGCAAGAACAGTACCGTTATAACTACTGAATGGTAGCAAGCAGCAAGATGGGTCCATCACTTCCAGGGAATGCAAACTGCCCACAACCAGACAAAAACAGCCAGTCCTCAAGCAGCAAAAGCTGTCCTTAACATCGACACTCACCCAGTTACAGTCTCTGAGACCATGGAAGCTCTTAAAGCCATGAAGAGTGGCAAAGCAGCAGGCATTGACTCCATTGAAGCAGAGATGATCAAGGCTGACCCAGGCGACATCAGTGCCGGTTGATCTCCTTAGAACTATCAGGGAGAGTGAGACCATTCCAAGTGACTGGGCTTAGGGACTAATTGTGAAAGTTCCCAAGAAACGTAGCCTACCGATCTGTGACAACGGGCGTGGTATTACACTATACTTCATCCCCAGCAAGATCTTTTGCAGAGTGCTTCTCAAAAGGATTGAAACAGTGATTGACAAGAAGCTGTCAGAAGAACAAGCAGGATTCAGAAAAGGCACAGGATGCATTGATCAGATATTTGCAACAGGAAATATCATTGAACACGGCATTGCGTGGAACGTCCCATTATACATACAGTATATTGACTTCAGAAAGGCCTTTGACAGCGTGTACAGAGAGACTCTTTGAAAAATACCGAGGTCATATGGACTTCAGGACAAAATCATCACTTGGGGGGTATAGCTCGATTGGTAGAGTGGCCATGCCAGTAACTTGAGGGTTCCAGGTTCGATCCCCGCTTCCGCCATCCTAGTCACTGCCGTTGTGTCTATGGGCAAGACACTTTACCCACCTGCTCCCAGTGCCACCCACACTGGTTTAAATGTAAATTGAGTTAAGTTTGAGTTTGAGTTTATTTCGAACATGCAAGCATACAACATGATGCATCACAATTTCCAGTTTCTCTTTTCAACATGTTCGAAAAGGAGTAGGAAGAAGCAGAGCTTATTTAATCCTACCCCTTTTCTTTTACATAACAGTTGCTAAAACTTTTGTTCACTTCCTGTTCTCAATGTCTTCACAATATAC
This sequence comes from Nerophis ophidion, assembly GCF_033978795.1. Taxonomy (NCBI): domain Eukaryota; kingdom Metazoa; phylum Chordata; class Actinopteri; order Syngnathiformes; family Syngnathidae; genus Nerophis; species Nerophis ophidion. The sequence goes on from NC_084619.1 coordinate 42,509,137, forward strand.
CTCATAAGTAATCACAATAAAAATAAATAAATCAATAATTGTTGAAGTAAGTTTTATGCCATACGATTAGATAAGTAAGATTATTTTGAGAATGAAAGAATGAATGGGTGAATAAATTCAGAATATTTATCATGGTTCTTCTTTTTTGTACTTTGTAAACACTTTAAGTTTGAAGAGTTTCTCAAAGTGGATCATATTAGTACATTGTTTGATTGCTTTGCTTAATCCATTCCATAGTTCAATTCCACATACTGATTACGCACATACAACAATAAGTGTTGTACGTGCGTACAAATGTTTTAAGTTACAATTTTCTCTAAAATTATATTTCTCCTCTTTTGTTGAGAAGAATTGTTGTATATTCTTGGGAAGCAGGTATAGTTTGCTTTGTGTATAATTTTAGCTGTTTGCAAATTCACTATGTCGTGGAATTTCAGTATCTTTGATTCAATAAATAAAGGATTTGTATGTTCTCTATATCCAACATTATGTATTATTCTAACTGATTTTTTTTGTAACACTGTTAGTGAATGAAGTGTACTTTTGTAATTATTTTCCCATATTTCTACACAGTAACTCAGATACGGTAACACTAGTGAGCAGTAGAGAATATAAATCGATTTTTGGTCTACAACATATTTAGCTTTATTCATTATTGACGTGTTTCTTGCTAATTTGTGTTGTATATTTTTTACATGAGATTTCCAGTTCAATTCATCATCAATCATTATACCTAGAAATTTGGTTTCATTTACTCTTTCAATTTCTATTCTGTCTATTTGTATTTGTGTTTGAATTTCTCTTCTACTGTTACCAAATAGCATTATTTTAGTTTTACTGAGATTCAATGATAGTCTGTTTTTGTCAAACCATTTTTCTAATTTATTCATTTCTTCTGTTATTATTTGTATTATCTTCTGTGTTCTGTCCTGAACAAAACGCTGTTGTATCATCCGCAAATAATATTAACTTTAAATCTCTTGTAACTTTACAAATGTCATTTATATAGAGATTGAATAATTTAGGTCCTAGTATTGATCCCTGAGGTACACCACAGGATATATTTAGTGTTGTAGAAGTGTGTTCGTTTAATTTCACGTATAGTTTCCTGTTCGTTAGACAACTTCTTATCCAGTTTAAGACTAACCCTCTGATGCCATATCGTTCTAGTTTTTTGATTAAAATATTGTGATTAATTGTGTCAAACACTTTAGTTAGATCCATAAACACTGCTGCCGCACATTTTTTACCATCTATTGCATTGGTAATTTTTTTCTGTAATATCAATTAAAGCCATTGAAGTTGAAACATTAGCTCTGTATCCATATTGGTTCTCTATGAGTATTCTATTTTTATTTATGAAACTCTCTAATCTGTTATTGAACAGTTTTTCAATGATTTTAGAAAATTGTGGAAGTAAAGAAACAGGTCTATAATTTGTAAATAGATGTTTGTCTCCAGTCTTATAAATTGGTGCAACTTTAGCTATTTTCATTTTGTTTGGAAATATACCTGTTTGAAATTATATGTTATTATTATATACATTAATGGTCCTGAGATCTCTTCAATAACCTTTTTTATCGTATCCATATCAATTCCGTTACAATCAATTGAAGTCTTGGATTAAGATTTTTTCACGATTGTTACTATTTCCTCCTGTGTCACATTACTGAGGAACATGGAGTTTGGATTTAGCTCTATGGTATCAATTGAAACTGGGTCCGGAATCCTTTCTTCCAATTTTGGTCCAATATTTACAAAGTAATTATTCAAACTTTCAACTACTTCCTTTATGTTTTCATTGTGTTTATTTCCGTCTAAGGAAGTGGGTTTCACTATGTAAAGAGCTTAGAGTCAGTAGTGAAGTGAAGTGAATTATATTTATATAGCGCTTTTCTCTAGTGACTCAAAGCGCTTTACATAGTGAAACCCAATATCTAAGTTACATTTAAACCAGTGTGGGTGGCACTGGGAACAGGTGGGTAAAGTGTCTTGCCCAAGGACACAACGGCAGTGACTAGGATGGCGGATGCGGGAATCGAACCTGCAGCTCTCAAGTTGCTGGCACGGCCGCTCTACCAACCGAGCTATACCGCCCCCTATAGCACTATAGTAATATAATTCCCTTCACTTCACTGTGATCAGTCTGTTCTTCAACCACTTCGAATATAGTGTGATTATCAACAGTACAGTCAGTTGTTAAACAGGGATGCATCCTCGCCACCATCTTGTTCTCAATTTCCCTACAACGGATTGTGCACAACACCAAAGAAGACATACGTAGACGAATCCAGTGGACACATTTCTACCATCTAGAAGATCTGGACTTTGCTGAGGACCTGGCCGCCTTGTCTTTAAAGAGAGATCATCTACAGGAGAAGTAAAAGGCTCAACATCTATGGAAAGCAGACAGGTCTGAATATAAACACCACAAAGACAAGTTATGTGCATAAACATTACCAACCCCTACACCAATGACGTGCTACTAGACTTTACAGAGGATTTCATATACCTGGGGAGCTTCATCAGCAAGGACAGTGGAGCGAAAAAGGAAATCAAAGCAAGACGCTCCAAAGTTGGAATGGAATGGAATGAAAGGAATGGAATAGAATGATCCATCCATCCCATCCATATTTCTAGCGCTTATTGTCTTTGGGGTCGCGGTGGTCGCTGGAGCCTGTCTCAGCTACAATCTTTATTGTAATTGCACAAGTACAACGAAATCTTGTTTTTGTCACAAACCCATTAAAAATAAATAAACATTGTACAAGGAACAGAACAGGAACGGTCTTGTGTGACCACTCACAGAGCCCTGTAGATGGTGAGAAAAAGGGAGCCGCTAGGGGAGGATGAGTAAATAAAGTAGGTCTCAGACTGGGCTCCTACTGAGGGGACCCAGTCTGGTGTGAGAAAAATAACTTGATAGCAAAGCATATTACGAGCAAAGTTAAACTCCCTGGTGTTATTGGAAGAGGAGGTAGCGATGTCAGAGTGGCTATCACTGTGATGTCCTTTCGGGGATGTTTTCGGAACAGCCTTTGTCTGTTGTGAGCAGCGTCAAGGCCATTTGAAGTAGTCAAATCGTAGTTAAGGATTGCGTGTGGTGTATTCACAAGACTTTAGCCAATCGAAAATCAAGCCAGTACCATCTTCGGACCAAGAATCAGCTCTACAACAGCTATGTGAAATATGGTGGAAGGAGACATGAATCAGTGCCTTCCACAAAGGTTGCTTTAGAAAAATCTGCTGAAACTACTGGCCCAACAAAATAACAAACAAGAGCTGTTAGGGACAAGCCGTTGAAAATGGATGGATGGAAGATGTGGTCCTTAAAATCAAACACTGGCGACTCAGATGGAGGATGAGAAGATAAATAGTGTTAAGATGGACACCACCTGGAAAAAGTAAGCCTGAGTGGCAAAAGAACACCTGGTGGAGAACAGGTGAAGGGAAGTTGAAAGAGATGAAGCTTACATGGAGCGAAACACAGAGAACAGCAAAAGACCAAAGATGAATGGCATCGAGTCGTTGGAACTTTAGTTCCCACCCGGGAAGAGCAAGATTAGTAAGTGAGTATCCTGCTTTCTGCCAAGTGTAGCTGAAAAGGCTTTAGCCCTTTTGCGACATCGAGAGATATGTGCGGTAGAAAATGGCTGAATGGACTGAGGATTTATCAAGTAGCTTTTCAGTTTATTAATATTTCCCGCAGTGTACAGTTGTGCTGTGACCAGCTAACTGTGCTGGCTTGGAAACGCTTGGGTTAAAAAGTGCCATGCTTTGCTCTGCAGAATGCAGACTTTCTTACCTCTGCCAAATAAGTTATGTTTTTTACAGCCAGCATGAAACTGTTTTAATTTAATACAGTTCTTCAAAATAAATTATTTTGCTGGGTGAGCTAAATAATAATTTGCATAATAAGCCCGCCTTCCGCTCGATTGTAGCTGAGATAGGCGCCAGCGACCCCAAAGGGGAATAAGCGGTAGAAAATGGATGGATGGAAAACAGATTGGAAGACACTGAAACAACTTGCTGATAAACATTCTCTGATCATAGATTGCCCAACAACAGTAACAAATATGTTGAAAACAACAATTGACCTAATATTCACTTATTAACCTAATGATAGAATGATCAAAACTTTCATTTCCTATCTGGTCTCTCTGACCATAATTGTATTCTTTGTTTAAAGAAAACTAAAACATAGCTCTCAGTGAGACCTGATAAAATTAAAGATGATAGATTTATACCTAAGTGTTTACAGTCATAAAAAAATAATTTGAGAATGTAGACTGGTCTAATGTAGTGGAAAGTAATGATGTTGGGGATAGTCCAAATACTTGTAACAATGTGATGGAAATCTTAGGCCCGTTTACAAAAAAAAGGAGTGTCAAAAGAATCAAGAAATAACAGCAGGAGACAAATAAAACCCTGAGAACTATACACCAATAATCAGTGTGCCAGTTATTTAAAAAATAGCAGAAACAACTAGTTTGCAATCAAATAATAATTGTGTGTTAATAAGATTTTTCAAAAGCCAACCACGATCATATTAAGATGATTCTATATGTTTAAGAAATCTTATTTTGAGCCACATTATTTGCAAACCAGACTAATTTACTGCATGGAAACATACTGACTGTTTACGCGGCTCTCCAAAGCTGTGTTAAGCTTCACAGCACTTCCAAATATGAGGTGATGGTTCTCACAAGATAAGGGTGAATAGAAACCTTTTAGTTGGGAGGAGTGGAAGAGTTTAAGTAGTTCAGGATCTTTTTCACAAGTGAAGGGAAAATGGGAGCACGAGTCATTGAGTGTCGGCAGTCAAGAAGTTGTTGTACTTAGGGAGAGAGCTAATCTGGAAATGAAAGCTTTTCATTTACAGGTGGATCTACCGTATGTAGTTACCAGCTTTGGGTAGTGACTGAAAGAGCAAAATCTGGGATACTAGCCGCCAAAATTAGTTTCCTTCAAAGAGGCGGCTGGACTCATCCTAGGGCTTAAAATAACAAGTGAGAGTAGCTCAGCAGTCCTCAGAGTAGGACTGCTGCTCCTTCACATTAAAAGGAGAAAGTTGAGGTGGTATGTTTTCAAGATGGCTTCAGAACACTTCCTTGGACCAGGACATTTAGGAGGGATTATGTTTTACAGCTGGCAACCGAGATGGGAATGCCTAGGGTTTCCTCCAGTGGAATTGGAAGAGGTGGCGGGGCTTCTATAATGAGATGCGACTCGGACCGGAATAAGCACAAAAAAAGTAAAGTTTGCAGCGTTTAAAAGCAAATACACTACATAACCCTCATTCCTCCACCACTGAAACTCTTCACTTACTATCAAATATCATTCAAATGATTTTCTAACAAAGAGGTTAACTATCATAAAGTATTTTATGAAGTACTGTATGCAAATTGTGTACACACCTGTAAGCATTCCGTCTTTCTTTTGTCCCAGAGTCGAACAACACCATAGTAGGAGGAGCCACTTGCTATCATGTGATTTCCATCTGTCTGAATGCAGTATAAGGCGCTGTCATGAGGCTCTTCCCACTCCATTACGTACTTCCTGTTGGAAGGAATGACATACAATGTTTTAACAATCTCTTACTGTTCCTGTGGCAGCCAGAAATATGCATGGAAGGTCACATGGAGTGTTTGTGGGTGTGTATTCACAAAAAAAACGTAGGTGTCATAGGACATTAGAGGTGGGCATTATAAAAGGGGTGTTGTTGACTACATGGCATGGCAACAAGAGAAAGTAGAGCTGAGTGACCATCATTTTTGCTGACCGCTGTTACACACTATATTGCACACTTCATAAGAGACTGCACGTTTTTAAACACTTTGTTGAGCCCTATTGGAAGCTATTGAAAGTTTTGGACATTTCCACTACATGCTGTCTACAGACAAACTAAACAAGTTTCTTTTATTACATTATGTTACTTAATTATATCATTTAAAACAGGGGTCTCAAACTCACTTTACCTGGGGGCCACTGCATGCAGAGTCTAGGTGAGGCTGGGCCGTAGGAAAAGATTTCTTAAAAAAAATGTTGCATACTCCTCAGCATGTCTTGTTGTATAATGACGTTTCAAATTGTATTCCTTGTACACCGCAAATTTCTCTGTGCAAATAAGACACGTTGGGGTGCCGATGTGCTCAACAAAGAAATATTGCATTTTCCACTTTTCCTGGAATTGTCTTTGCACTAACCTTTCTCTTCACTGCAGGCCTTGAAAAAGACATGTTTGGGGTTGTGGAATATATTTGTAATTAGCCGACGCACGGAGAATAATGCTATTTCTGCAAAGTGTGTCGTTCCACTTTTCCTCCCCACAGTAACACGGCAGTCGTTGGATAAGTATCGGGATAGGGAGCGCAAAAAACTGACGGCGCCCAGAGTGTTATCCGGCATCATATAGAAATATATGTAGTGTTCATCGTGTGAGGCAATGCAAATTAAACAATAAAAAAAAAAATATTGGTTTGACTTGGTCCCGGTCATCGGGGACTGTTATTACTGACGGACAGGTGTCGCAGTGTGACTGCAGCCAGGCATGTAAGAAAACCCTCGTCTCCATGGCAACGTCTCTGTCGCTTTCACTCATTTGCCGCTTTTCCACTAACGCAGGGGTAGGCAACCCAGAAGGTTGAAAGAGCCATTTTAGACCCAAATAACACAACGCTGTCAAGCGGCATTCATATAAAACTTGCGGACCGCACAAACATTAAACTTTCATATTAATGTGGGGGCCGCAAAATAACGTCTCAAAATAACGGCCGCGTGTCTGAGACCCCTGATTTAAAACATTGCATCCTGTAACTCTGTGTGTGCTTTACTGGCTAAACTAGAAGCATGTCATACAAGTACAAAACCCAGCTTTTTAATTTCAAGCGACCAATTCGGATTCACTACATTTTGTCAACAAAAATGTTGTTAAAGGAAAGCCACCACAGGCAATTCAAGTCACAGGACGTCGCTATCAGCAAGGAAGCCATCACGCTACACACACACTGCGAGATACCCACCCAAACACGGCTCTGGAGACCTGTTTATGTTTACAAGTGGATACAGAATTGGATGTGTCCTTTATTTCTGGAATGTCATGTAGAACATTCTGACACACGCTAATTGTGTAAGGCAGTCGACCCGCTTTGTGTTGGCTGCACGCTTTCTGACCGGCAGCTGTTCACTGTGTGCATGATTAACATCAGCTGATTGCAGCACATGTACTCGTTAATAGATTTGAACATTGCTATTGTGGTGTAAAAATTGCGATGGAATGCATTGCATGATATTGCTTTGTAGAAGTGTAACAATAATTTCATCACACACTGTGAATTTAGTTGAATATTTTATGCAATTGTTTAACTGAAAGGTTTGAATAAAATGATTTAAAAATGTGTCAAAAAAGTGCAACCATTTGCTCTGAAATAGGGCAAAAAGGAGTGAAATCAAACTAACTGAGAAGGTTTTGCAAAATACAATTGAAAACTTGGAAAATGAGAGCAAAAAGTTTGTGAACAAAATAATAGAAATTATACCAAAAATTAAAGAGCTCCTGAGACAAAAGGAAAATGTTTCTCAAACCAAAGAATTTCTGGAAAAGTTGATGAATACATTTTTTTTAATGTGCAAACAATGCTCATGACAAATTACTGTCACTACTGCCATAAGATGAAATTGATAAACAAGTTTAATGGTTTTTAAACATAATGAAATATATTAAATAATTTCAAAATGAAACAAGACAATGAATAAAGGAAAACTGAACATTACAAACACACGCATAAACCCACTGAATACAGCAAATTCATATTTTTTTGTGGAACACAGTGAAATCAAAAACCCTTATCAAATGTTAACGTTGTAAAGGAAGATGACATAAAGCCAAGCAAGAGTATTTCCAATATTGGATTTCACAAAACTTCTTCAGCCAGAAGTCCTACAACCTTATCTGTAGCCTCAGAGCAGAAGTGGAGAGAGCTGCTTTAACTACAAGACAAAGGTTTCTTGAACAAAAACATGCACTAGAAGAAGAAAAGCTCCTCCGACGGTAAGCAGCTGGTGAAAAGGATGAAGAACTGTGCAAAAATAATCTGGACCAAGAAATTGCAGAAAAATGGCACAATTAAACATACTCAAAACCATACTTGCCAACCTTGAGACCTCAGATTTCGGGAGGTGGGTGGTGGGTGTGGTCGGGGGTGGGGCTGGGGGCTTGGTTAAGAGGGGAGGAGTATATTTACAGCTAAAATTCACCAAGTCATCCATCCATCCATCCATCCATTTCTACCGCTTATTCCCTTATATTTCATATATATGTATGTATATATATGTACAAACCCCGTTTCCATATGAGTTGGGAAATTGTGTCAGATGTAAATATAAATGGAATACAATGATTTGCAAATCCTTTTCAACCCATATTCAGTTGAATGCACTACAAAGAGAAGATATTTGACGTTCAAACTCATAAACATTATTTTTTTTTTGCAAATAATAATTAACTTAGAATTTCATGGCTGCAACACGTGCCAAAGTAGTTGGGAAAGGGCATGTTCACCACTGTGTTACATCACCTTTTCTTTTAACAACACTCAATAAACGTTTGGGAACTGAGGAAACTAATTGTTGAAGCTTTGAAAGTGGAATTCTTTACCATTCTTGTTTTATGTAGAGCTTTAGTCGTTCAACAGTCCGGGGTCTCCGCTGTCATATTTTACCCTTCATAATGCGCCACACATTTTCGATGGGAGACAGGTCTTGACTGCAGGCAGGCCAGTAAAGTACCCGCACTCTTTTACTACGAAACCACGCTGTTGTAGCACTTGGCTTGGCATTGTCTTACTGAAAAAAGCAGGGGCATCCATGATAATATTGCTTGGATGACATCATATGTTGCTCCAAAACCTGTATGGACCATTCAGCATTAATGTTGCCTTCACAGATGTGTAAGTTACCCATGCCTTGGGCACTAATACACCCCCATACCATGACAGATGCTGGCTTTTGAACTTTGCGCCTATAACAATCCGGATAGTTATTTTCCTCTTTGTTCCGGAGGACACCACGTCCACAGTTTCCAAATATAATTTGAAATGTGGACTCGTCAGACCACAGAACACTTTTCCACTTTGCATCAGTCCATCTTAGATGAGTTCGGGCCCAGCGAAGCCAGTGGCGTTCCTTGGTGTTGTTGATAAATGGGTTTTGTTTTGCATAGCAGAATTTTAACTTGCACTTACAGATGTAGCAACCAACTGTAGTTACTGACAGTGGTTTTATGAAGTGTTCCTGAGCCCATGTGGTGATATCCTTTACACACTAATGTCGGTTTTTGATGCAGTACCGCCTGAGGGATCTAAGGTCTGTAATATCATCGCTTACGTGCAGTGATTTCTCCAGATACTCTGAACCTTTTGATGATTTTACGGACCGTAGATGGTAAAATCCCTTGCAATAGCTCGTGGAGAAATGTTGTTCTAAAACTGTTCGACAATTTGCTTACAAATTGGTGACCCTTGCCCCATCCTTGTTTGTGAATTACTTAGCATTTCATGGAAGCTGCTTTTATACCCAATCATGGCACCCACTTGTCCCCAACTAATCTGCAAACCTGTGGGTGGTTCCAAATAAGTGTTTGATGAACATTTCTCATCTTTATCAGTATTTATTGCCATCTTTCCCAACTTATTTGTCACGTGTTGCTGGCATCAAATTTTTAAAGTTAATGATTATTTGCAAAAAAAAAAAAATGTTTATCAGTTTGAACATCAAATATGTTGTCTTTGTAGCATATTCTCCTGAATATGGGTTGAAAATGATTTGCAAATCATTGTATTCTGTTTATTTTTTACATCTAACACAATTTCCCAACTCAAATGGAAACAGGGTTTGTGTGTATATAAGAAATACTTTCAATGAATTCTAGCTTTATATATATAGGGACGGCGTGGCGCAGTGGGAGAGTGGCCGTGCGCAACCCGAGGGTCACTGGTTCAAATCCCACCTAGAACCAACCTCGTCACGTCCGTTGTGTCCTGAGCAAGACACTTCACCCTTGCTCCTGATGGGTGCTGGTTGGCGCCTTGCATGGCAGCTCCCTCCATCAGTGTGTGAATGTGTGTGTGAATGGGTAAATGTGGAAGTAGTGTCAAAGCGCTTTGAGTACCTTGAAGGTAGAAAAGCGCTATACAAGTACAACCCATTTATTTATATATATATATATATATATAATAAATACTTAAATTTCAGTGTTAATTTATTTACACATATACACACACATAAAACTCATCTACTCATTGTTGAGTTAAGGGTTGAATTGTCCATCCTTGTTCTATTCTCTGTCACTATTTTTCTAACCATGCTGAACACCCTCTCTGATGATGCATTGCTGTATGGCACGCACAAAAGTGCTTTCATCAAATGCAATAGAGTCTGGAATCTTCCATCTCTCCCTAGCATGGCACAAAACCGGTCAATTTTTGCTTCTTGAGGAAGATCTTGACTGCCAAGCACTTGGTAGTCCACTACTTCTTCCCCGAAGGTATCCAGGTCCAATCGCAGCTGCGGCTTGGAACTTACAAGCGTATTTCTTCATCTTACTCGTTGTCGCCACGGCTGTATCTTCCTCCTTCTTCTGCTTTGTCTCCTTGTTGTGTGCGCAGTTGTGCACTACACTCTCTAAAAGCCGTAGATGTTATTGTCACATATGCATGTACAGTAGATGGCAGTATTGTCCTGTTTAAGAGTGTCAAAAAATTGCTGTTTATGGCAGGCAAACTGCTTTACGGTAGATGAAAACGTGACTGCTGTTGTTGTGTGTTGTCACCGTGCTGGGAGGACGTTAATGAAACTGCTTAACAATAAACCCAGATAAGAAACCAAGAACTTGCCCTCGATCATTCTACAGTTAAAACGTCATTGGGCAGACAGGCTGTTTATATTGTGGGAAAGCGGACGTGAAAACAGGCTGTCCTCACTCAGGTCCGCATGGAGCTGTAGGGGGCGTGGCCTCCAGCTCCGCCTGAATTTCGGGAGAAAATTTATCCCGGGAGATTTTCGGGAGAGGCGCTGAATTTCGGGAGTCTCCCGGAAAATCCAGGAGGGTTGGCAAGTATGCTCAAAACACAAAGCATTAACAATGGAATAAGGTCATCAAAGGCATCGGATGGAATGAAAAAAGGAAAATCTCAACAGCAATTTAACAGCAATGCAGAATAATTCCATCCATCAATTCCAAAACGAACAACAATAAACAGTGATGAAAATGAATCAAAGAAACACGCTGTGACGAGAAATGCAACAACATCACACAAAGTCTCTTTACATTCCGTATTTGTGAATATATCAACCAACACACAATATGTTCATCAACAAAGTACCTCAAACTAAAATCCAAATACACCAGCCATAGGAAATAATGATGTGCTTGGTATCATGAAAAAGCAATACGAAATAACAAATTTGCTTGTACAACAGCAATGCCTTGCAACCCTGCCAACAAACAATCTGCCATTATTTTATAATCATTTATTAAAATACCACACATTTTAGGCATTCTGAGATAGAGTTGAGCGACACGCATTCTGAGATAGAGTTGAGCGACACACAACAGACACTTCTGACTAAATTTCCTGTAACAGTATACTGGAGGACAAGTAAAATAATTTGTACAGAGCTGGAACCTCAATCGTGGATACATAAAAGCCAAAGTTTTATTAAAGGGTCAATTTGGTAATGAGCAAAATATTTAATCTCTATACATCAACAAATCACTTTTATGGCCTACAATAAAACCGGAGGCTGTGAGGCAGTATAGGACTACAGTTTATTTCTCAGAAGCTGCTGTAATTCTAAGATGAACGTGGGACGAGCGGTAGAAAATGGATGGATGGACGTACAGGATCTTTATGACTTGGACATGCCTTCGAATATGCTGGACATTATTAAAAATCTACTGCAGAAGATCAGAGACACCTGGAGAAACCACATTTTTGAGCTGCAGTTACATTGTATACAAATAAAGTACTATCTAATCTAAATTGCAAAGAGCAAAATTCAGTAATATCATATATTTTCTAGAAACACAAGTGCATATTCCAACAGATCCAGTATTTGGCAATATACAATATTCTCCTGCAATAACACATCAAAGAATATACAACACACATTTTCAGCCTCCATTCCAGGGAGCTAGTTTTGCTACTACCAATGGACCTGCAGTGAACAATTATCAGCTCGTCAAACCATAACAGCAAGATCAAATACATGGATTTTCTGTGGTGCAGAACACACACTTGCTATGAGAGCATTGCCGGGAAGTATGGAACATGAGAAGAAGACAAAAATTTTACAGGAAAATGACCTTTGCTTAGACTGTTTGTGTAAAGGACACATAAGTAGGCAGTGCTGCAAGAGGATTTCCTGTGCCAAGTGTTGCCTGAAGCATCCCATAGTACTCCACAGGACAAAGGATGAGGCTGAGAAGGATGCATGAGATGGTATCCACACGCTAGTGCCTTGTGGTCTTACAGGGGCTGGAGACCCAAAATTGCAAGCTGCCAATTGTTCCATTCCAAGTAATATCTAAAAAAGGAAATACGAGTTTCACAACTTATCCTTTTTTGGATCAAGGAAGTACAGCAAATTCATGTACAGAAAGCTTAATGGAGAAATTGCAACTCACAGAAGGAAAATGATGCCTCTTTCTGCACATGATGGGCCAGCAGTTGTGAGCAGCAAGACAGTTTTAAGATTGGAGGTGGCTGCGTTGCATGGGGATTCTGGAACTGATCAGAGTAAATGGGCCAAAAGCCCTGGAGCCTGTGGAGTGCAGTGAAGACGAGAGACCATTTGCCAAAATGACTAGGCTCGGATGGACAGTTGATGGGAGGCAGCAGAAGGAATATTATAAACGTTAAAATGCCACAAATGACTGTCAACAGAATCATTGTTGCATCTGTAGTAAACAAATAATGATTCAAAAGCTACAGGATCTGATGTAAAGGTGAGGCGTCAAAAGACCAGATCTTTGAAGGACAATAAACATAAAAAGGTTCAACTTCCTCCAGCAATGATAACAGTGGAAAGGAGGACGATGACAACCCAGATGGCGAGAACCACAAAAGCCACAAAAGGAACTGCAACATCCAGAAGATGGGTAAAAGAAAACTTTACCCAGCTACCTGAGCGCCAAAGATGGACATGAGCAAGAAGGAACCTCAATGTAGGAGCTCTTGTCATCATCATGGACAGCACGGTGCCTCGAAACTCATGGCCGCTGGGAAGATTGGTACAAACCTTTCCAGACAGATAAAGATTTCTCCGCCAGGTAAGGATAAAAACACGGACCAGCTGCCTGGATGGATTCTGCTTGTTTCAAGAGGCTAAGGCGAGTTAGGGACAAATTGGCCTCAGTACAGACTTTGGACTTTGCAAAACCCCATTTGTGGATTACTTTTTTTGGTGATGTTTACTCCTTTCTTTTTTTGGTGTGTGACATCTTTTTTTGTATACATTTGACGATTAAAATGTTTTTGACATGAAGACAGAAGATTCCAATGTGGATTATACATTTTAAAAGACACAATGCCGGTTTATAGGATGAATATTATTGCCTGCTGCATTTGCCTCCGAATTGTTATCGCTAAGAACTATTATGAGAACATAATTAAAGGCCTGGTGCGTAGGAGCCATACATCCAATCCAATCCAATCCAATTTATTTATATAGCACATTTAAACAACAAGAATGTTTTCAAAGTGCTGCACAGCCATGTTAAAAACAATATTAAAAACAATATTATGCTTCACCAATGACTGAATAAAAACAAAAAATAAATAAATATAAAACCAGTATAAAAGTAAAAGCAATTAAAACAATAAAATAGAAATCAAAATGTATAAAAAACACAGAGGACAACAGAGGACAGAGGACCGACCACACAACTCACGTAGTGTTAAAAGCCAAAGAATAAAAGTGGGTCTTAAGACGAGACTTAAAACACTTCACTGTGGAAGCAGTTTGAACATGGAGGGGCAGAGTGTTCGAGAGCTTAGGGCCGACCACAGAGAAGGCCCTGTCTCCCCTGGTTTTAAGTCTGGTCTTGGGCACCACGAGCTGGAGCTGGCTCTCGGACCTCAGAGCGCGCGCAGGTTTGTATATTTGGAGGAGGTCCGAGATATATTGAGGTGCCAGTCCATGTAAAGATTTCAAAACAAACAGCAATGTTTTAAAATCAATTCTAAAATGAACAGGGAGCCAGTGCAAACTCTGAAGAATTGGGGTTATATGCTGGCGTTTTCTGGCCCCTGTTAAAAGTTGTGCTGCCGCGTTCTGGACTAACTGCAACCAGGAGAGAGCTTTTTGGCTAATGCCAGCATAAAGTGCATTGCAGTAGTCCAGGCGACTTGAAATAAAAGCATGCACGACTTGTTCAAAAAGGTTAAAAGAAAAAAACTGTTTTACCTTTACTAAAAGACGAAGATGATAAAAACACGATTTTAAAACGCCATTGACTTGTTTATCAAGTTTAAAATTGCTGTCTATAGTGATGCCAAGGCTGGTGACTTTGGGACGCACATCATTTTGCTATGGTTCCAAGTCAGTGAGGGCCGGACCAAAAACTGAAATTTCCGTTTTTCCCTCATTCATTATTAAAAAATTCTTGGCTAACCAAGCCTTGATGTCGCATAGACAGTTGAGAAGGGGTGTCAGGGGGCCGTGGCCTTTTGAAATTGGCATATACATTTGGCTGTCATCTGCATAAAAGTGATAGAACACTCCCTGTTTCCTAAAAATCTATCCAAGAGAGAGAATGTATAAGGAAAACAGGATGGGGCCTAAAATAGATCCCTGGGGGACACCACAGTAAAGAGGGGCAGAAGAAGAGGTGGCGTCCCCCAGCCTGACAGAGAAGGACCTCTTTGACAGGTAGGATCTGAGCCACTGTAATGCAGTCCCCCTGACAGCCACACAGTCTCTCAGGCGGTCTAAAAGAATTGTGTGGTCGACTGTCTCAAAGGGCAGCTGTAGGATTGAAAAGCACTAAAATGGCAGAGCTGCCAGAATCAGACATTAAAAGCAAGTCATTAAAAATCTTTAAAAGTGCAGATTCAGTACGATGCAAAGCTTTGTATATGGACTGAAATAGATCTAAAGTGCTATTTTCATCTAAAAAAGGCTGCATTTGTGCCAAAAAACATTTCTCCAAAATTTTTGACACAAAAGGTAATTTGGAAATGGGCCAATAATTTGACAAACTTGTCGGATCAAGACCTGTTTTTTTAATCAAAGGCTCAACAACAGCTCTTTTACAAGTAGAGGGGACACAGCCAGAAATCAAGCTGCTGTTGATGATGTCCCTAACAGACAAGTCAATAGTGTCCCAGATTTCTTTAAAAAAGGGAGGGGGGTCTGGGTCTGCAGGCATGGACACAGGCTCAAAGTAACAAGACACAGCCGAGGACAGAGTGGCCACATTAAAACTCAACGGAGAACGAGAAAGATTTGCCCGAATAGAAGCAACCTTGTCGTTAAAAAAGGAGAGAAATTTCACTTGTCATCTCCAGTGAAGTGTCTGGATTCAGATTAAGAACATCCACCCATCCATTTTCTATTGCTTATTCCCTTTTGGGGTCTTGGGTGGCGCTGGCGCCTATCTCAGCTGCAATCGGGCGGAAGGCGGTGTACACCCTGGATAAGTCGCCACCTCATCGCAGGGCCAACACAGATAGACAGACAACATTTACACTCACATTCACACACTAAGGCCTATTTAGTGTTGCCAATCAACCTATCCCCAGGTGCATGTCTTTGGAAGTGGGAGGAAGCCGGAGTACCCGGAGGGAACACACGCATTCACGGGGAGAACATGTAAACTCCACACAGAAAGATCCCGAGCCTGAAATAGAACCCAGGACTGCATTACCTTCGTATTTTGAGGCAGACACTCTAACCCCTCTGCCACCGTGGAGCCCGGATTAAGAACATAACTAATAGTATTAAAAAGAACACGTGGCTTGCTGACACATTTAAATCTGACAAATATTTTGTTTTCTCAGCTTTAACCACACTTTGATAATTTCGCCAATTTTCGCCCTTTGCCACTCACGCCGAGCTGTGCGTGTGGTTTCATTGAGCCAAGGCTCCTGTTTTGGTTTTGGACGTATAGCTCTAAGGGGCACTATACTATCCAGAATCTCAGAACAAGTAGAAAGAAAAGAGCACATCAATTGTTCAGTGTCTGCAGGGTGTGATATACTCTGCATGGACTCAGTGAATAAAAGAGAAAAGGCGGCTGCAGTGTCAGACATAATAACACGCCCATGATGCACGGCAGGAGGTTTTACACCAGGTTCAAAACTTAAATTAAACATAACAGGACTGTGATCACTGAACACCGCATCACCAACAACGACATTGTCAACATTAAAACCATAAGACAGTACGAGGTCTAGTGTATGCCCGCATTCGTGTGTAGAACCACACACAGACTGTACAAAGTTAAAAGAGTCAATGACATTCAGGAAACTCTTGGATAAAGGTTCGTCTGGGCAGCAGGTGTGAATATTAAAAGCCCCAACAATTAGGACACGATCATATTTGGGCAGGATTTCGGCCAGAAATTCAGAAAAGTCATTTATAAAGTCTTTGTGGTACTTGAGTGGTCGATATACGACGGCACACAGGACGACATCAGAAAGAACCAGTTCAAACATGCATAGTTCGAAGCTTGAAAATGAGGATTGCATGCGGATCTTACGGCATTTAAAGTCATTTTTAAAAACGACTGCTAATCCTCCTCCTTTTCGGACGGACGACCGCGCAGAATTAAAATCCGATCACTCCGATGATGAAAGTTTATTAAGAGGAGCGAACTCACCGGCTGTCAGCCATGTCTCCGTCACACAGACGAAGTCCAGTCCGCGGGAGACGAATAAATCCTTCAGGATAAATGTTTTGTTTGTCAAGGATCTTGCGTTAACAAGACCGAACTTAACGGGGGCCGGAGCGTCCAAGGCCGCTGCTAATCCGGATGGGGCTCGACACAGAGCCCGCAGGTGGCGGGAATTCACCCCGCGCCACCGGGGGCGGGGACAGCAGGAGCGATGCGGGCGAGCTTCCCCATGCAGACCGATGACAGGAACAATCCAGGACCCGGCGGGATCCAGCGAACGCGGGTGCAGGAAGAAACCAGGTACCGGACCAGACCTCCTTCGGGAAGGTACGGAAAGCCGGGCCAGGAGTGCCCTAACTCTCCCCAGCTGGCCGCCATGTTTGCCGCGGCGCCGGTGGCGCTTTCGCCGGGGGGGAGGAGCCAGTGGGCGAAAAAGAAAAGCAGGAATCCGGCCAGGTGAGAAAGCTGACTGGGACCTCGAAAAACCAACGTCGAAGTTGATCATATCCGTGTGAGAGGGACACAGATCCAACAGCTTTTGGCGATCATACACAAACAGTGAGTTGACAGGGACAACAAAAGACGTGAACAGCACAAAAACAAACAGAGCTGACAGCAAGAGACGGCAGGCCACAGCACATACTGGCGCCATCTTGGATTCCTTCATCAACCAACATTTGGAGCAGCATATACATGTGTATATAAGGTCTGGAGCGTTGTCAACGTGTCTGCGATGTGGACGTGATTTTTATACATATATTGCAGATATACCTGCGCGGACAGCCATCTAGAAAATGTGAAAATATTAGGAGGACAGTGGCGGCTTTTAAAAAGAGAAAGTTCAACGAGAGCAACAGTGTGAAAAAAGTGTGACGTCATGCTCACTTTAGCCTCTTTAGTCAGGGACATCAAGGCACAGAAGTAGTTTCCAAACACGAGTGATTACACTCTATAATAATACCAGAAGAAGACGCTGGATTTGTTGCTCATTGTTTTTGATTAAAAAAAAAGGAAAACAATCTACAATCAGGTGGAAGGCGGGGTACACCCTGGACGAGTCGCCACCTCATCGCAGGGCCAACACAGATAGACAGACAACATTCACACTCACATTCACACACTAAGGCCAATTTAGTGTTGCCAATCAACCTATCCCCAGGTGATATGTGTTTGGAAGTGGGAGGAAGCCGGAGTATACACACGCAGTCACAGGGAGGACATGCAACCCATGACTCCGAAGGGAGTAAGAGATAAAAAAATGGATGGAGGGATGGAAAACAAATCTTCACAAAGTACATTGTACAAAAAACAGCAACAATTGAAAATAGTGCAAATCGATAAAATGTAAAAATGTTTTTTTTTTACCAATTAATAACAACAGATTTGTTTTAAATGTTTGTTAGCATTTTTTTTGTAGCTTTTTTTGCAACTTACTCGATGACGTTAAAGTGACCACGGCCCTAACCACATCCCCACAGCCATAGGTATCTTGGCAGTCTATAGTACGTATATATATATATATATATATATATATTTGGGCTGTCAAAGTTAATGCGATAATAAAGCATTAACTATACATTTAAATAACGGCACACATTTTTTTAGCTGGTGAAATAACTCTAACACTTCCTTTTTGAGACTAGGACCATGCTGTAGCGGGGGAATTTAGCTGCAGTTCACTTGCTACTGACAAGCCAAAAGCGAGCAGAAATGGACAAAAGAAAGTCTACTTTATGGAAATATCAGGTTCAAAGCCATTGCAAGTTCTTCTCCCGACAATACAGGGCTATTTTTCGCCGTGAGAAGAGGCAACGACTGTGCAGCAAACGCCTGCTACGCGCGTCGAAAGAGGTGGGTGGTGCTCATACTTGCCAACCCTCCCGGATTTTCTGGGAGACTCACGAAATTCAGCGCCTCTCCTGAAAACCTCCCGGGACAAATCTCCCGAAATTCAAGCGGAGCTGGAGGCCACGCCCCCTCCAGCTCCATGCAGACCTGACTCAATGCTGTGACGATCTGAAACAGGACAATACTGCCATCTACTGTACATAGGATAGAATGTACATGTATTTTACATTTAAGAGCAGTCAAGAAACATGCATTAGGGAGTCTGTTCTGAAGCCCAAAGTAAAGAGACGTAACTTCATCACGTCGCCTGGTTATTAACTCCAACCCAATATATTACACCGTCGATGAGCAAAATGAAGAAATACGCTTGCAAGTTCCAGAACGATTAGAAACAAGAATTTCAGTTTATCCAGGAGAGTTCAAAGGAGAAGGGGTATGTTGCCTGTAAATTTTGTAGAACAAACTTCTCCATTGAACACGGCGGATGAACGGATATACTCAGCCATGAACGGTCAGCGAAGCACAAAGCGTCCGCAGCGCAGCATCCTTCACAACCCAGTATTATGGCTCACCTCGCAAAATGGAGACCCGTTGGTGTATCTTATGCTGAGACAAAGATGGCGATGCTGATAGCTGGAAGCAACATCCCGTTCTCATTTGCGGATATCTACAACATATCCGTGATATATGTTCCCAGATTCGGAGAGCACTCGCCAATACGCAAATGACAGAACAAAGGTTACTCAAATAGTGAAAGGTAAGTGCTTTTTTTTTTAGTAACCAGCAAGCACAGTACAGTTAGTAGAACAACTGTGTTTTTATTACTGAGTATTTGATAGGTGCCGTCGGAAATTCAACTATTTATTTTATTTATATATATAATAAAATAAAATAAATATATATAGCTAGCATTCACTGAAAGTCAAGTATTTCATACATATGTGTGTATATATATATATATATATATATATATATATATATATATATATACTGTACATATATATATATATACTGTACATATATATATATATATATATATATATATATATATGGAATACTCGAGTTGGTGAATTATACGCCACCCCTCTTAACCACGCCCCCTGCCCTAACCACGCCCCCGACCACGCTTCCGCCCCATCTCCTGAAATTGAGGTGCTTCACAGAAGCACCACGATTGAGGTGCAGTGAAAACATAACATTTTGATTGATACTTTGACTTCTTTACTAAGTAAGCTCAACAGAAAATGAAAGACGGTCGGCAGACTGTCGATAGGAGACTTTTATTTAATTGCAAACAGTCGATCCGACATAAAAACATCTCGAGACACCCTCAAAACAATCACACACTTTTCCGGCTTCAAAATAAAAGCGCCACGCTATATATTCGGTTGAACTACCGTATTTTTCGGACTATAAGTAGCGTTTTTTTTTGTAGTTTGGGGTGAGACTTGGCCAAACTATAAAAAAAAAAAAAAAAATACATTTTGGTCTTTAATGTATAGCTTCATATTAGCCACCACACCTAACAAAATAAAGTAATATAATGTATTGAAGCATCCAAGAGAAAAAAAAACTAAGTCTGACTTTCTTGTTAGCTTTAAATGCCAATTTTATGATAACAACGGGCCCAATTCCAACAAGTATTTCCTCCATGCACACATGCCTCAGTGCTTCATTTCAAGACACACAACATTTGTTCATTCTCCGCTGACAAAGTGTGTTCACAGAGCACGGTAAAATAATCATCATAACACAGTAACATACACATTAACACCATCAGGTAGTACAGTATGAATGGCTATATATAGTATATTATTTGCACACTACTGACAAATGATGCACCAAAATTGCATGCTGAATATTGTGTAAATTATTTTATAACATGTTCCCGTCGAGTCCTCAATTAGAGAATGATTAGCAGGCTCAATATCAAATTTTATAATTAACAGAGAGGGTCAAAACATTGTCATGAAGCAATATGAAGACCATTAACCTTTACAACATGTAAAATACAGAATATCAGAAGCCTGTATTCAGGTAGAAATATCACAGATTACAGCTGGAATAGCGCCCCCCAAATATTATCTGTCTTGGATACACTTATTAATAATGAAAAATTATACCTATCTGCTATTAATTGCGATTCATTTTGAGTTAACTATGAACAACGATTAATCGCATACCAATATTTTGGTACCTGTACCGAAATGTATTTTGATACTTTTCGGTACTTTTCTTAATAAAACTAACACACAAAATTGTATTATTGGCTTTATTTTGACAAAAAAATCTTACGGTACATTAAACATATTTTTCTTATTGCAAATTTGTCCTTAAACAAAGGCTCCAAATTGGTCGGCTGACGTATGCAGTAACATATTATGTCATTTATCATTCTATTATTTTGTCACAATTATTATGGACAAGTAGTAGAAAATGAAATATTAACCTACTTGTTCATTTACTGTTAATATATGCTTACTTTCTCTCTAACTACACTCCTGTCAAAATGTTATAATCACTTATTCTTCTGTTTGGATGCTTTACATTAGTTTTGGATGATACCACAAATCTGGGTATCAATTCTATACCAAGTCGTTACAGGATCATACATTGGCCATATTCAAAGTCCTCATGTGTACAGTACCGGTACTTTTTAGAGGTGGTATAGTACCGAATATGATTCATTACTCTCTCGGTACTATATTAATACTGGTATACCGTACATAAATATGTATATATATATATACATATACATATATGCAGCCCTTTCCATTATTGCATGAATAATCATTAACACATGATGACCCTTTAAAACAGGGGCGTATTGCAGTAACAGATGTCCTCAGAGGGCCGATTCATTCCATTATTCCCTCCCTCAAGGATTTTGCGATGTTAGAATCGTCCGATTTCCCATAAATCCAACCATCCATCTATTCATTTTCTACCGCTTGTCACTTTTGGGATCACGGAGGGTGCTGGAGCCTTTCTCAGCTGCATTCGGGCGGAAGGCGAGGTACACCCTGGACAAATTGCCACCTTATCACAGGGCCAACACAGATAGACAGACAACATTCACACAACAGGATCTATTTAGTGTTGCCAATCAGCCTATGCCCAGGTGCATGTCTTAGGACGTAGGAGGAAGCCGTAGTACTCGGAGTAAACCCACGCAGTCACGGGGAGAACATGCAAACTCCACACAGAAAGATCCTGAGGCCGGGATTGAAATCAGGATGACTCAGGACCTTTGTATTGTGAGGCACATGCACTAACCCCTCTGCCACAGACGACTGCAAATTTTGCGGGGTCTCGTAACTAAGTTCTAGCAACTTCCCCACACATTTTGGCTAATCATCGACATTTTTGCCAATCAAATTTGTCTGAGCGGGACTCAAATGCTGGTGGCGACTTTGCCTTTGAAATTATGTTTGGAACAGATTGTTGTTTCAAATAATATGGAGTTACCGGATCTATATGTAATAATTTCCTGTGAAGACAATTGTTTTAACTGATGCACAACTTGCTTATTTCATCCTTGGTTGGTAAGTCAGGCATTTACGTTTTCTTATTACTTGTAAAAAATGGAAATTAAGATGTCGTATGTAAACTATATTGTCCAATACAGTCTATGATATTGTCTAACAAAGCTAGTATGTTCGTGCAACGAATCCTTAGTGTGATGGGCTTAGCTCCTACTGTAATGATTAGCATGCTAGCCCGGTCAACGACACATAAACATATAGGCTAACGAGGGAAATATACGGTCATTAACCTGTATGTCGATGTGTATTCGAACTGACAGGGCAAAATATATTTTCGACAAATAAAACGAATGTGGATAAGGGTAGTGTCGGTGCTTATGTTGTTCTCATTATGCTGACACGCTGAGGAAATGGGTTCCAACATTAGCATGGCTGTCATGGCAATGTAAAATATATGGAGACAGCCAAATCACATGATAAAATAATTTCTCCTTACTGTAGCCAATGGCATACCTTGGTGAAATGTCTCATCTTTAGTTTTGGGCATACATAAAGCTGCAAAGCATGCTCTACTTCGGCTCTATTTGCGGCCCGCAGCTAATTGTTTACCGGCCGGTGACACATTGTGAAAATGCTATTGCAAAAATTAAAAAAAACATAAAAAAAAGTGGAATGAGTTGCAATGTTGACACAAATCTGCCGCGCAGGCAGTTTTTTTCTTTATATTCTAGTTTCTTCAAAATAGCCACCCTTTGCTCAGATTACTTTTTCGCACACTCTCGGCATTCTCTCGATGAGCTAACTCCTTCAAGACTGTTGAAAAACCATTTCAGGTGACTACCTCTTGAAGCTCACAGACAGAAAGCAAGGAGAAATAGCTGTCAGAAACCTAAGAAGAACAAGCCACAGGAAGCGTGCGTGCATTACAACCATGTTTAAAAGTAAGTAAATAAAAAAATTCCAGTTGACTCGGTCCAACATTTGCAACACAATTCAATAGTGCAGAGACAACATGCTTAAACATCTGTGAAATCATGGTGTAGAAAATAACAATGTGCTTGTCAGCCTTCCTCTAACTCAAAGCACACTTTCAATCACAGCAAGATTTACTGTAAGGAAAATTGACAACAAAAAATGTTACTTGTAGCTTGAGCTAGCAAGCATGTTTTTCTGTGTAGCATGGCACAGTTTGATGAGGTCATCACTCGCACACACTGATACCATCAGGAGGATAAAGTGATAGTAGTATGTAAATTTTTTTTGTATTGGAAGTACAATAGCTGAGTAAGCAGCGATGCAGGATAAGAAGGCTATTTTTCAAAGAGGGAATGTGTCATTATCATTAGCACACTCAAACATTCCTACACTGAATGAGTAAGGGCTAAATAAGACACTGAAAAAAGATCTCTGAAGACCTCCACATTATTAGTCGACTATCAAAACATTGCTTAGTTTGCAGCTCGAGTTGACCATTGCAGCTGAACGTGCTGAATTAGCATGTGAAACTGTGCACACACACAAATGGTGTGTAGGTTGATGTTCTGTGTTTTGGGCATTGGGGAAAATATTGCATATTTCAGTTTTATTATAAAAAACTAAGTTGTCTTTGACAGAAAAGGCATAAAACCTTTTTATTTTATTTTTTTAATTTAACATCAACCTGAAGTTGATATACTGTAGAGATTTACTTTAAGCGTTAAATAAAAAAAATAAAATAATAATTTGACTTGTTTTTAACATTTTAATGACTTAGACCAGGGGTCGGGAACCTGTTTGGCTGAGAGGGCCATGAAAACCAAATATTTTAAAATGTATTTCCGTGAGAGCCATTTAATATTTTTTAACACTGAATACAACTAAATGCTTGCATTTTTAAGTGGGACCAACATTTTTAGACTATAATACATTTCTTATTCTTTTTAATAACATTGTTATTCTGAAAATAACCAATAATAAATAAAATACCTCTTACCATTAATGTGACTTCTGGAACAGGTGTGGTAGAAAAAGGACAGATGGATTAAAACGTGTGAGAACGTTTTATATTTTGAACGTTATTTTTAACACCGTGACTACGAGCGGAATTATTCATTACTTATCGTGTTAAGCAATGTCAGCTAAGATTTACCGGAGAGCCAGATGCAGTCATCAAAAGAGCCACATCTGGCTCCAGAGCCATAGGTTCCCTACCCCTGACTTAGACCCTTTATGGTCCCCGGGAGCTCTGGTAAAAAAGGTAAAAAAACCCAAAAACAAATCCATATATTTTGTTATGGTTTGAAAATGAAAAATATCAAACTGGCCCCCGCATGCTTTAATTTTTCCGTGTGCGGCCCTCAGTGGAAATAGTTTGGACACCCCTGCTCTACTTATTTTCACCATTGCTAGTGTTGGTTGTCATTTGTTTTCTGATAGCAATGACAATAACCATATGATTGCCATTTGTTGTAATATTGTACACAGCCATGACATACTTCTTCCTCAAAATAGCCTAATTCTGTGTAAAATGTGTTGGTTTGAGATTTGTTATAGACAAAACGACAGCTATTATGGTCCCAGCACCTCAACCCTCTAGAACGAGCCAGTGGAAGTTTGAAGTTCCTTGGAGTAGCCCAGTCTCTTGAGCTGGATTTGGCGGCATATCTGGCAACTTTAGTCAGGAGAGAGAGCGGGGACTACAGAATTTTGACCGTGATTGCAGTACCATTTCTGGCCATATTATGACATTTGGCTCCTTTCAGTACTGCATATGCATGCATTACATGTGTTTAGTGTCAAAATTAAAATACATGTATCAAGAAAGATGAAAAGTCTTACTGAGCCGCATTATTTTGACCTTTTTGGGCCGCATATGAGCCACATCATTTTGACACCTGTGCTTTAGAATCAACAACATTTTAAGGTATTTTTCATAAATTGTAATCACTCCTTCTGTCAGTTATTGTTAATAAGCACTACCTTGCACCATATAATTAAACAAAAGTACTTGGAGGAATGCGTGTAAAATGAAACGTAAACACAAAGTGTGAGTTGCGTTGCTAGCTTCTCCAATTTAACATACAATTCCACCTTTTTTTTTTTTACTCCTCATGGATTGTAATATTTGTAAATCCTTCAGAAAGCTGCAATAAAGAACTGCAGTAATCCATTGTAAGTGATCCATGTGTGTAGAGTGTTTGTGACTAGATCTGGCCAGTTGTTAAGAAGAGTATTTTCTATCAATAAGCATCGATTGTCCATTAGGCATTGTCATCAATAAGAGATGAAAATACTTCAGGGACAGATGATGGGCAGACACATTCACCCACGCATGCAAGCATACACTTCACTTAGTGACAGAACTGAATATACTTATAAAATAACAACACAGGTCATACTTATGATTATTTACAAAGTTAAGCACCTACTTTTACATTACAATGACTTTATAAAATATATGTATTTTTCCGCCTTTTCCTTTACTAAAGGTTTATTGATGCTTGGCTGAATTTCCAGACAACCTGAATTTCAGGATGACCCTGGGATTCTCCGGAGGCTGATTAATTTTTTATATCTAAAGAGAGACCCCTCCAGGCAATTTCCCCCCAACCTTACCACTATCCAAGTCCCCAGTGTCATTTGCTAATCAGAACAGATTTGTCTTCCTTGACTGAACTCCTCGACCCCAAAATATAGTAAACAATCACCTGAAGTACAAAATGAATGACGCACTTCATTATTCAATGAAGTACCAGTAGAGTGGAAAATACATTTTTACTCGCAAAGTTTGGAAATCTTCTGGTGTCATAAACCAGATATATATGTTAATAGCTTCAACATATGGAAACTTGTTTTTCCACTCTACTGATACTTTAAGGGATCTATTCTCCCGTTTGCACTTACGGCAAGTGTTTTATTTTACGCGCTTGAAGTTATGCATCTTTCTCTTTTCATATTCTCCCATCCAGCTCACAGACATGCTTATCCCCTGTAAGTGAGGCAAAAGTGCTTAAACCTGGAATGAAAGCGGGCTCATTAATAATGAGACGGACAATCGATTGCACCGGTTGTTTGAGGGGAAAAAAATAACTCTAAATTTCAAAAGGCCATATCGATCCAGGCAGTGCTTGTCACGTGTCATGGTGATATAGTGTGTGTATGCACGCTAAAACAGCTTCTATGTCCTTGCTGGACGTGAATAATAATCTGTAGATGCAACTTTGTTTATTCCTCTAAAACAAAGTATTTGCGATTTTATTTGGGATTAAGAGTTCTGGTTAGTACAATTTTTTGGAGGTTGTGACACCTTAGAGGGACTGAGACAGCTGTGTGCCTTCCTGTGTGTTTTTCAGTGTGATTTTTAATAATTAATACACAGTAACATTATGGTGTATTCATCCACATCTCAATAAATGTTTTCAGGTGTCTCAATTAAAGCAATCAGAATAGATTTGACAGTTTTCTGAAAGTTAATTTGATAATTTTACCTGTGTATGTACACTGCATAAAAACTTTAAGTCCCATATAATGTTTCACCTTCCAGGAGTACTTATTCCTCAAACCAAAGTACTTAAATCAATGGGAGAATACACTCAAGGCCATATTTTACTGGGAATGCCCAAATTTAAGGTTTGCTCCAACCAAACTGCGCATCTTGGATGAAGGCTCAATGATAGACTTACGTTGAGTGTAAGAATGCTTTGTAGCAGGATTCCACAAAATTGTGCAGCTTTTTTCACTGAAGCATATGGGAAAATAGAACACTTTTTGACAGTGTGGCCTTAGGTCAGTATGTAAAGTAACAGGAAGAGTAATGTCACTTGTAAAGTTTTAAAACATCAAAAGGGGTCCATAGAGTGAAGGATTGAATTCTTTATTTAGCAAAAACAAAGGAGTTTGAACTCACTGTGGACTCAGGCGAAGGTCCCAGAGACGAATAAAGGTGTCATAGCCACAGGTGAGGAGATGAAAAGGCGTCTCAAACACCATATCCAACACACCCGCACCTCTGCGGAACTCTGAACCCAGACAGCAGACACACACCAATCTGTAGGCGGGGGAAGGATAGACAAGCAAATATTTAAAAGCACAGTAATAATCTGCTTTGATGGTTACGTTAGCGTGTTGATCTGTGCCAGATAGGGTAGTTTTAAATGACATCATCATCATAAGGAGGCTAACCTGAGCATGTATGTACCTACTACACTGTATACCAGGGGTCCCTAAACTTTTTGACTCAGGGCCCGCTTTGGGTTAGAACAGGGGTGCCCATTACGTCGATCGTGAGCTACCGGTCGATCGCGGAGGGTGTTTTAGTCGATCGTCAGCTAGGCATTTAAAAAAATAGACCTAAAAATTAGTGAAGTGTGAAGTGAATTATATTTATATAGCGCTTTTCTCTAGTGACTCAAAGCGCTTTACATAGTGAAACCCAATATCTAGTGATCATCAATCTTCACCAAGATGTCACTTTCGTCACATGACTGACATTCACGACACCTGAGGGTCTTGTGAGATGACACTGGCTTCTGCGAGCTCATTATTAAGAAAAAAGTGATAGACAGGAAGGCGAAAAACACTTTTTATTTCCACACGTTCGCGCCGTACCTGGCGTCAAAACTCTAAAGACCAACTGCACAGTTCATATCTTCACAATAAAAGCGCTGCTTCGTCCTGCCTGCGCTAACAAAATACGAGTCTCAGAAAGCTGGCGTGCACAAGCTAGCAAGCTATGGAGCTAATGTATTTCTTGTAAAGTGTATAAAAACGAGTATGGAAGCTGGACAAATAAGTTGCCAAAAACCAACCACTTTCATGCGGTATTGGACAGAAAGGAGGACTTTTGTTCTCCTCTATTTGAAAATGCGGACGTTATCCACACATCCTTCTGATTCCTATCAATGCAAGTTGTGAGAATCAGGTAATACTCTAACTTACTTATATTCTTGTCTTTATGAAAGAAAGGAATCTGTATGTGTTAAACATCATTGCATTATCATTAAACACCTTTAATCTGTTAACAAAAACGTATATTTTATTAATAAACACATTAAAATGATATATAGGAATGAGGTAGATCCCCCCGTCTTGGTCAATTGAAAAGTAGCTCGCCTGCAGAAAAAGTGTGGGCACCCCTGGGTTAGAACAATTTGGGTCTGGGCTGTGTGTGTATATATATATATATATATATATATATATATATATATATATATATGTATATATATATGTATATATATATATATATATATATATATATATATATATGTATATATATATATATATATATATATATATATATATATGTATATATATATGTATATATATATATATGTATATATATATATAAAAATCGATTCGAATACGAATCGAATAGAATACGTTGTGCGATTGAGAATTGATTCTCATTTTTAAAAAATCGATTTTACTTTAAATTTTTTTAAATTATTATTATTATTTTTTTAATCAATCCAACAAACCACTACACAGCAATACCATATCAATGCTAATCCAATTCCAAAACCAAACCTGACCCAGCAACACTCAGAACTGCAATAAACAGAGCAATTGAGAGGAGACACAAACACGACACAGAACAAACCAAAAGTAGTGAAACAAAAATGAATATTATAAACAACAGTATCAATATTAGTTATAATTTCAGCATAGCAGTGAGTAAAAATCCCTCATTGACATTATCATTACACATTTATAAAAATAAAAAAAAAGAACAATGGTGTCACAGTGGCTTACACTTGCATCGCATCTCATAAGCTTGACAACACACTGTGTCCAATGTTATCACAAAGATAGAATAAGTCATATTTTTGGTTAATTTAATAGTTAAAACAAATTTACAATATTGCAATCAGTTGATAAAACATTGTCCTTTACAATTAAAAAAGCTTTTTTTTTTTTAAAATCTACTACTCTGCTAGCATGTCAGCAGACTGGGGTAGATCCTGCTGAAATCTTATGTATTGAATGAATACAGAATCGTTTTGAATCGGAAAAATATCGTGTTTGAATCGGAAAAAATCCATATATTATCGAATCGTGACCCCAAGAATCGATATTGAATCGAATCGTGGGACACCCAAAGATTCGCAGCCCTAACATATATATATATGTTAGGGCTGCAAATCTTTGGGTGACATGCACACGCATATACAAGTCTCCAAAACGTTAACCACCATGTTGCTACAATAAAAAACAAACAAAGGAAAATATAAAAAGTGGTACTGTTTTTACTCTATATATATATATATATATATATATATAGTCAAGAAAATAAGTATTTGAACACCCTGCTATTTTGCAAGTTCTTCCACTTACAAATCATGGAGGGGTCTGAAATTTTCACGGTAGGTGCATGTCCACTGTATGAGAGATAACCTAAAATGAAAAATCCAGAAATCACAATCTATGATTTTTTAACAATTTATTTGTTTGATACAGCTGAAAATAAATATTTGAACACATGTTTATCAGCTAGAATTCTGACCCTCAAAGACCTGTTAGTCCGCCTTTAAAAGTCTTCCTCCACTCCACTGTATTATCCTGAATCAGATGCACATGTTAAGGCCCGTCTTAAATTTATCAATGACCACGTGGATGATCCAAAAGAGTCATGGAAGAAAATTTTATGGACAGACTAGACCAAAATTTACCTTTTTGGTCATAATTCCACCATACGTGTTTGGAGGAAGAAGAATGATTTGTACCATCCCAAGAACACCATCCCTACTGTGAAGCATGGGGGGGTAGCATCATGCTTTGGGGTGTTTTTCTGCTCATGGGACAGGACGACTGTACTGCATTAAGGAGAGGATGACTGCAGCCATGTATTGTGAGATTTTGCTAGAAACCTCCTTCCCTCAGTCAGATCATTGAAGATGAGTCGTGGGTGGATCTTCCAACATGACAATGACCCAAAGCACACAGCCAGGAAAACCAAGAAGTGGCTTCGTAAGAACCATATCAAGGTTCTAGAGTCGCCTAGCCAGTCTCCAGACCTAAATCTAATTGAAAATCTTTGGAGGCAGCTGAAAGTCTGTGTTACTCAGCGACAGCCCAAAAACTTGACTGATCTAGAGACGATCTGTGTGGAGGAGTGGGCCAAAATCCCTCCTGCAGTCTGTGCAAACCTTGTGAAGAACTACAGGAAACGTGTGACCTCTGTAATTGCAAACAAAGGCTACTCTACCAAATATTAATGTTGGTGTTCAAATACTTATTTTCAGCTGTATCACACAAATAAATTATTAAAAAATCATAAATTGTGATTTCTGGGATTTTCTTTTTAGGTTATCTTTCCTACAGTGGACATGCAACTACCATGAACATTTCAGACCCCTCCATGATTTTTAAGTGGGAGAACTTGCAAAATAGCAGTGTTCAAATACTTATTTTCGTCACTGTATATATATATATACAGTGACGAATATATATACTATATATATACTGTATATATATATATATATATACAGTGTATAAATTCCTCGCGCATTAATTGACTGAAAGAGCGCGCACTTGTCAAGTTATCGATGGAAAAATGCATTTTTCGACAATATGATTTGACTGAGCGGCTAAGAGACACAACAGGTAACAACAGTAAAATGGATTAGAAAGGACAGATCTAGAAAAATTTAAATTAAAAATAAAATAAAATATATATTTTTTTTAACTTGGGACTTCCCGCGGGCCGGATGGACTGTACTTCGGGGACCCCTGCTGTATACCCAACCAGTTGGAACCCAATCCCAAACAAATGATCTTATGTTAATGGATATTTGACCTCTGAGCGTTATGCTTAAGCATACAAAAGGTCCACACTGTATAGAGCAGGGGTGCCTAAAATAGGGCCAACTTACATATTATACTGTATGTGGTATATGAATACTACCATATACATGTAGTAAGTATACAGTGCATCCGGAGAGTAGACACAGCGCTTCACTTTTTCCACATTTTGTTATGTTACAGCCTTATTCAAAAATGGAATTAATACATTTTTGTCCTCAAAAGTCTACACATGATGACAATGTAGAAAAGTTGTATTTATTTTTTTATTTTGCAAATTTAATATGACAAAAAATATCACATGTACAGTACATTCATAAGTATTCACAACATTTGCTTGATTCTTTGTTGAAGCATCTTGGGCAGCAATACAGTATCTAAACCCAGAGAAGCTTCTTCTCTGAATATAAATATAACACAAATTCTGTATTCCTACAAAATCACACGGCAGGCTTTTTTTTTTTGTCATGAAAAGCGTGTTTGTCATTTTTGTGTTGAGCTGTTTAAAAAAAGCATAATGTTGAGCAAGATTTCATTAAAGCAAATTAATTGTCCATTCATGGTGTTAAAACTTGAAAACTATCTGTCCAGGGTACATCTATTAATGATGAAAAAGTAGGTCCATCTTTCACGATTGATTTGGATTTAACTATGAACAAGCAATTAATTGCGATTAATTATTTCAATCGTTTGACAGCCCTAACACACACACACACACACACACACACACGCACACACGCACACACGCACACACGCACACACACACACACACACACACACACACACACACACACACACACACACACACACACACTCACTCATATATGTATATATACACTGTATATGTATATATATATATATATATATATATATATATATATATATATATATATATATGTATATATACACTGTATATATATACATATAACCACACACACCCACACGTACTCACACGCGCACACACACGCACACGCACGCACGCACGCACGCACGCACACACACACACACACAGTACAGGTCAAACATTTTAACACACCTCATTCAATGCGTTTTCTTTATTTTCATGACTATTCATATTGTAGATTGGCACTGAAGGCATCAAAACTATGAATGAACACGTGGCGTTATGTACTTAACATAAAAAAGGTGAGATAACAGAAAACACGTATTATATTCTAGTTTCTTCGAAATAGCCACCCTTTGCTCTAATTACTTTTTCGCACACTCTCGGCATTTTCTCGATGAGCTAACTCCTTCAAGACTGTTGAAAAACCATTTCAGGTGACTACCTCTTGAAGCTCATAGAGAGAAAGCAAGGAGAAATAGCTGTCAGAAACCTACGAAGAACAAGCCACAGGAAGCATGCGTGCATTACAACCATGTTTAAAAGTAAGTAAATAAAAAAAATTCCAGTTGACTCGGTCCAACATTTGCAACACAATTCAATAGTGCAGAGACAACATGCTTAAACATCTGTGAAATCATGGTGTAGAAAATAACAATGTGCTTGTCAGCCTTCCTCTAACTCAAAGCACACTTTCAATCACAGCAAGATTTACTGTAAGGAAAATTGACAACAAAAAATCTCAAGTGTAGTTTGAGCTAGCAAGCGTGTTTTTCTGTGGAGCATGGCACAGTTTGATGAGGTCATCACACGCACACACTGATATCATCAGGCGGATAAAATGATAGTAGTATATACATTTTTTTTGTATTGGAAGTACAATAGCTGAGTAAGCAGCAATGCAGGATAAGAAGGCTATTTTTCAAAGAGGGAATGTGTCATTATCATTAGCACACTCAAACATTCCTACACTGAATGAGTAAGGGCTAAATAAGACATTGAAAATAGATCTCTGAAGACCTCCACATTATTAGTCGACTATCAAAACATTGCTTAGTTTGCAGCTCGAGTTGACCATTGCAGCTGAACGTGTCACATGATAGTACTGGTAAATGTTTAGTTTAGTTTTGAGTTGTACGGACACATTTTTCTGTTGTAATTAGCATGTGAAACTGTGCACACACACAAATGGTGTGTAGGTTGATGTTCTGTGACCTGGAAGAACGTGCCAGTGAAGCACCATGCTCTTGTGATCACAGCTCTTTGCTCAAAGTCTCTTGATTATTGGAGAATAACCTGCACTCAGCAAGGCGTATTATTGCAGAATAACTGTCTCTTTGTTGCTTTTTAATACCCTTCATGACCGTGACTGTGTGTGACTCTCACACATTTGATACCTGCATCGTAGCAACCATTTCAAGGAGGCCACAGCCTTGGTGACCAAGCAGCCCGCTACTTCCCTTCTTGCCCTGGACCTCCATCCACTGATAATCCCCCAGCTTTACCACAGGGGGCCATCTTATTGGACAAGGATTTACCCCACAGGGCACCTTATTGGGTGAGAGCTTTGTCATTGCCAGGGTCTCATGGCAAAGTCTCAGCCAATGGGGAGTCCTTGATTAGGTCGAGTTGGAGTCTGCGTGTGGTAGGGACTCCTCTAAAAGCACACAACTATGAATTGAAGCCAAGAGTTACAAATTCACTGCCAAATAATCATCGCATAAATATTTAAACTACTGAGAAATGACTATTAAAATCATGTGAATGTTCCAACAAAATAAAACTACAAATGCTCCAAACACATTGTATGCAGTGAAGTGAAGTGAAGTATATTTATATAGCGCTTTTCTCAAAGTGACTCAAAGCGCTTTACATTGTGAAACCCAATATCTAAGTTACATTTTTAAACCAGTGCGGGTGGCACTGGGAGCAGGTGGGTAAAGTGTCTTGCCCAAGGACACAACGGCAGTGACTAGGATGGCAGAAGCGGGGATCGAACCTGCAACCCTCAAGTTGCTGGCACGGCCGCTCTACCAACCGAGCTATACCGCCCCCAAATATGCAAAATATAAAAAATCTTTTTCTTACATCTACAGTGACTGTGACCACCTGCACAACACATAATAACTATCTTACATACATTTAGTTATAACACTCAAAATAAGCCAAGTTTTGCAGTAAACCAACGAACAAAACATGTAAAAAGTGTTAATTTTTTATTTTTCATCAATTGAAATGTGTTACTTTCAAATAAGTAATGATCAGAAGAATCAGAATAGTTTTTTATTGCCGTTGTTTGGGAACGGGATTCATTTGTAATGGAACTGAATATTAAACACAATTTACTTAATAAAGCAAATTTTATTTTCTTTTGCTATTTTAATAGCAAAAGAACACAAATAAAACAGCAGTTTTCCATGCAGAAAAAATGCCTGTGGTAACGGATGTTGACAAATCCAAATAACTCCAAGTTAATGATATAACGCTTGTGAGTAAAAGTGAACAACACCATCCATCCATCCATTTTCTACCGCTTGTCCTTTTTGGGGTTGCGGAGCCTATCTCAGCTGCATTCGGGCGGAAGGCAGCGTACACCCTGGACAAGTCGCCACCTCATCACAGGCCCAACACAGATAGACAGACAACATTCACACTCACATTCACACACTAAGTCCAATGTAAAGTTGACAATCAACCTATCCCCAGGTGCATGTTTTTGGCAGTGGGAGGAAGCCGTAGTGCCCAAAGGGAACTCACACTGTCACGGAGAGACACACCAAACTTCGTATTGTGAGGCACATGCACTAACCCCTGTTCCACCGTGCTACCCCTAGTGAACAACACATATTTGATCATAGTAACATCCGCTATAAACATTACATGTCCATGCAAAGAGACCAAATTAGTAACTGTAGCTTTTACAAAGTTCTGATCCAGCAGAAACCTAAAACGGTGTGACATAATTAATGTTAAGGTCATCAGCTGCAGTCAAACTACTGATGTCATTTGTTAAAAAACAAAAAAAACAAGAAGCTAAAAGTAAGGTATTGTTTCATTCGGTGTATGGTCTTTGAAGTGCTGAACTTCTTTCCTGTGTTCCATCTTGCTCTTCAGCTCATACAACACTGTGGGACATTTCTGCTCACACAACACTGTGGTGTGTTAAACGCATGCTTCAACTTCACAAAGTCTTCAGCATGTCTTCTATGACAGCTTTCAAGTGTACCAAGGATTGTTTTGTTTGACCGCTGAGCTGTGAGAGCCGCTAATATGGAAGTTTGCTGCTGCCTGTAACGACTCAACATGTCCAAAGTGCTGCTCCATCGATGATTACATTGTGCGATGGCATTTGCAGCGGTTTCCGCTTGGACACAGCAACACTGTGATGGTTTACAAGGTTTATACTGTGTGCAATGCACTTAATGCGCACTCTCAATCCCACTTTGGGCACAGTCACTTGCATATTATTTGCACCATCAGTCACAATCGTGATGCCGTGGTTTGTTTTTGAAGTTCCAAGTTAGAGAAAGCTGCTTGTAAAATGTCAGTAAGGTTTACTCTGTGTGAGACTCCAAAAGTGGGTGTTGTCGTTACAATTACGTTGGCTATTCAAAGCAATCAACATTCATGAAGATTAATTGGTCTGAGCAATGTATGTTATCAGAGCGGATGGTACATTTTGTCCCACAAGAGGTTTATTGGCAACACTAAATTGGCCCTAGTGTGTGAATGTGAGTGTGAATGTTGTCTGTCTATCTGTGTTGGCCCTGCGATGAGGTGGCGACTTGTCCAGGGTGTACCCCGCCTTCCGCTCAATTGTAGCTGAGATAGGCACCAGCGCCCCCCGCGACCCCAAAAGGGAATAAGCGGTAGAAAATGGATGGATGGATGGAAATGAGGTCAACCGTTTATTTGTTTAAGCGAGGTGCCAAGGTCACAGTTCAGAGTTTATGATTAATCTATGCTTCAGATCATGTAAAATATTGCGCATTTAACAAATATATAGATGTGTGTGTCAGCGATTAGTGAGTGGGCCTTTAAAGACGTCAGGCTTGTTGTGGACTAAGTATTTTGCTATAGTACATCTTATTTATTTACCTACTGTTTTATTTACTAATTACGGACTCTTTGTCAATGTGAAGGGACAACGTTTTTGTCAGAGTGAACATGATTGCGACAAATATGTTTAAGGGTGGAGTAAAGTGTTTTATTTTCGAGAGCAGGAACTGATATAGTAGTGTGTTGTCAGGGTTGTTGTCACAGCTTTATGGTGAATTTTAACAAGTACAGTAATACATCATTGTCCCAGTTTAGAGATGTTGGTGTCTTTATCGAAAATAAATAGACTTCTTTAAGCCCGAGTGATATAAACTATTTGTTTTGGGTTATTTTGTTTGTTTGAATGTTTGGGGTTTGATTGGATTTAGCATGGATGATTGTTTGTATATAATATCACATTTATTGACAACGCTTGAAGAAGTATATCTGGACTCAAAGGAAGTATTTTAAGATTAAACCTTTGGTATTTGCACTGTGAGTAAACATTTCAATACTTTGTCTTTTATGTACAGATGTTGTCAATGGCACAATAAGAGGATCCACATTTTAAATGTAAATAAAAATGAATTGAGCACCTTAAGAAAAAGCAGTTTGAGATCCAGTATGGAAGCTACTTTGTCAAACGGGTAGACCAGAGTCTGCAGGGGGCAAAGACATAGTGATTGTCATAAGGGGCTTCTGGCTGTGTGGGTCTTGTCCTCATTTAAGCTTGTCTCGTCTCACCGCAGGAACCAGGTTGGTATTAGGGGCCACACACACACACACGCACACGCACACGCACACGCACACACACACACACACACACACACACACACACACACACACACACAGCGTGTGAAAGGAATCATTAATGAATTGACAATGCTAAATAAAAGCACTAGTTGGAGGCTGAGCTCAAGAAGCACAAGGAAACAAGGCCAACAAAACTGCTTTGACAGGTAGAGAATAGAATGCCTGCTGTGGTTTTTACTCACTAAAACAAACAGAGGGGAGCTTCACAACCTGTTGCATGCCCAACCAATTTACCCTGCACCCCCAAGCTCAATGCAGCAGGAATGCAAGTGTTCTTGCCGACAAAGAGAGAAAGAACTGTACAGGTAGGCGCCCAGATGGAAGTAGCAGAATGTCACTGCAAAGACAATAGTGCTGCAAAACAGACATATGAGCCCATTCTTTTTAGGGTTAGGAATGCAAAGAATCTTGCAGCCACGCAATTGGATTGTAAAAAAGGGAGCCCACTTTCTGAAAGTTCCT
Organism: Nerophis ophidion; assembly: GCF_033978795.1. Classification (NCBI taxonomy): domain Eukaryota; kingdom Metazoa; phylum Chordata; class Actinopteri; order Syngnathiformes; family Syngnathidae; genus Nerophis; species Nerophis ophidion. The sequence goes on from NC_084619.1 coordinate 42,546,302, forward strand.
GGAAGTGATGGTAAGGGATGTTTGCTTTGATACTTTCTCCATCATCTGTGTTTGGCCATTAGAGAAAGTGCTTCTGGTGTTGGAGAACCCCATATGGAAAATCTGAAGACAAGGTGATTAATAGACTCCATTATCTCACTTGAGAGGCCATCAGTTAATTCCCCAGGAAAATCGAGTTAAATAGATTTGTTTAACATTTTTTTTTACATCAGTATGAATTTTGCCGTGGTCACACTTAAGCTAAATACTGTACATCCAAGCACACTTTTTAAGTAGCTATTCTATGGTCTCAACAAGTCAGTTTTAAGACTTTTTTAATACCATAATAAATACAATTTTGGATCCATTTATCATTCATACTGTCAAAAAGTACAAAGACAAGAAGGAAAATGGGAAGCCCCAAATTACTCAACTTATGAGTATTTTGAAATACAAGCTGTCTCTTGGCTCTTTGGTATGCTTTAAGTTACAAGCTTAAATTTGCGTTACAAGCCTCCCCACCAGTAGTTGGCGAAGTGAATGCCAGTCAACCCTGTAAGGTCCAACCAAAACATCTTGTCTTACTTATTAGTATTAGCTTACAGCTAATGACGACATAACTTTGTTTTTTCAAGCATGTAAAGGAAGAGAGTGTAAAGGACAGTGCTCGGAAAAAGAAGTGGATGCTTTTCATTAATAAATTAAAGAAAGACATCAAAAAACAAAGCAGAGTGTGAAGCTATTTAATTTAGTTAAGCAGTTGGAGTGTAGCACTGCCATTCAATACTGAAGCAGGATGAGTCAATAACGCCAGCCAAATATGTTAAAGTAACCTCTAAACGGCAGGGATTTATCCACGAAAATATGGAGAAGCTGCTGATGGTGTGTTTGATGGAGACGCAGATGGAAGGAGATAATATAGATGTCTCCCAGGGAAATGTTATACATTATTATTATACTGCTTCCAAAAACTATTGTACAGCATTCTATCATATTATTTCTACACAGTATTTATTATAGAAAAGTTTGTTTTTATTTATGTTAATATGGTGAAGTTTCGGGGCCAAGCAAACCAAAACCTTACAATTTAACCGTATCTACTCTAATCTAATCTAATATTGTGAGAGTTCAGTCCATAACATAATACTTATGGAATATTTAAGAGTCAATTTACCTCAGTGACTGCAGCCTTTGAAATTACCTGTCCATGAATTGCATCTACTGGTATTTTTTCCTCTCATTGCTCCATGTTTGTCATTCCTTCTCACAAATCTAGCCCCTGGGAACAGGAAGCAGTGTATTGTTAGTATTTTTAATTTGAGCAGGTAAAGCTAGGAGTTACAGCAGCATTGTCAGTGATGGATACAGCTTAAGCCTTTTTTACAGTCAGGAATTTCCTAAGCTCCATTTAGAATAGCTCTTGGCTCAACTTCCTTGTTGTCAGCGCACTTCATTCTCTCTGTTTATTTTAAAACAGGGGCAGCACATTTTAATGAACCGCTATGTCAGATATTATATTCCATGTGTAGTGTGTAGTGGAATTTCTGACTTTTTGTACTATATTTTGTGTCTATCGAAGTCCGGAAAGAGAGCGTGGTCGAAAAGCATTAAGAAGGACATGAAAGTAAAAGAATATCCGCTCGTTTCTTTCTTTTCCTATTTGGAACCATTGAAGGATCATATGTAGGTGAAAGTTGAATTTGTGGTCAGTCTAACCATTCTACAAAATGTTTTGATTGCCTACCATGACTAAGGGATTTAAGGATGTTACAGAACAAAAAGATCCAAAACAACGGGACCTGGACACAAGAGGGAAACATATAAATGGACAAGTAGACCAGGCCTGAGTGTGATTCGCATGATTTCGATCATCCACGTCTCTCCGGAGGACTTTGTCTGTCTGCATGGGCAATTCAATCCAACTCTGTACTTTTGATTATGGGTAAATAAAACCTTTGTACTAAATCCACTTTGTTTGCTGTTTAAGCTTCGGACCATCCACCACATAAGATTGGCGTTGTCAGCAGGATAGTCTAGAACGCTGCCGGTCGACATCCGCTCCCGGTCGACATCCGCTCCCGGTCTTTCTCTCAGGCAGACAGAGGTTTACACGCGCGCATCTAAAGGTAAGCCATTTTGCTTTAAGTGTAAAAGCTGTCTGTCTGGAGATGATCGGGATTGGTAAGACTAATTGCTAAACCTGGTTTTTGATAAAAAAGCTAGGTCTAACAGGTTCTCTAAAAACAACTTGGAATGGGGTACATTATGGTTGGATTGGGTTGTTTTATATGTGATTATATTGTCTGTTTGTTTGTCGGAAAACTTGTGATTTCTGGTTTTAACAATAAGGGGAATTGTTAATAGAATTGTGGTGGTTCAGGAGTGTGTTGCACAAACGATTCGAGACGAATACATTTTTTAACATCTCCCCCCTCTGGCAAACTGCAAAGGGGGGTCTTCTTCTGCAAGTACGCCAATTTAGCACAGTCTGGATGCAGCTAAAGTAAAGGCATTTTTAACTAGCTGGCGGTACATTTGACTATATAAAAATTGTTACGTTTGTGAAGGTGCGACACATCTGTCTTTGTGGGGCTGCAGCGGTAGAAAAGCCTAATTTTTAGTGACCTTCACAGTGACTCCGGTAAAGGAGTATGACTGAGCTGATGTTTGTCACAACGTTCTGATTAGTGGGCTGCAGTTAGAAGGATGGAGATCGGGCTCCATACGGTAGGGCTTTGGTGAATCTTGGTGAAGCTGTATAGAACTGACCAAACATGATGACTGTAGAATTATTGGGTGATTACCAGTGACTCTACTGTGCCTTAAATTTGAGGTGTGTTTTCTGTGATTGGTCAGTTTGTTGTCACAGGATCTGCTCCACTGGACGGGTTAATCGCCGTTTTATGTGTAAGAAGGGACCTGTGTTGGTGTTATGAGACGGCCGTTCCACAAAAAGCACGCGTGCATAATTGTTTATATTTGTCCAGACATGGGGTGGGTTGCATTTTGTTAATGTGTGTGTATATTGGTGAATGTTGAGAAGTGTGTTTGATGTGGAGTGATTCAGTTTTTGTTGGTACATTTATATATATATATATATATATATATATATATATATATATATATATATATATATATATATATATATATATATATATATATATATGTGCGTAGTTTAATAACAATTGTGTATGCACCTACGGGTCTGATCTGTTTTATTTCCCTGGTTTGAAAGGTGTGTGTGTAACCTCCTTCCCCCCCTTCTTTGGTGCTGCGAGCAGATCACACTTTTCTCCCATCCCTGCTTATCTGTAAAAGTTGGGAAATTGTCCAAAATGTGTGTGTTTCTGAGAATATAGACTAAGTTTACGTTTAGAAAGCATATGAGTGAATGATCCATCCATCCATTTATCATTTTCCGCTCATCGGAGGTCGGGTCGCGGGGGCAGAAGCCTAAGCAGAGAAGCCCAGACTTCCCTCTCCCGAGCCATTTCGTCCAGCTCAGAGTGAATGATAAACGTCATTTATTATTATTAAGGTCTGATATAATACAGCTGTGCTTCTGGGTGAGAAAAATAGTTGACTGTTGTAGTTGTTTTTAACAGTGTGGGTGTGATTGTGACTGTGCGATATTATAGTTTTGTAAGAAGGGTCTGAGATTTTGACTACAGAAAAAGGATCTCTCTCTTTGTTAAAAATGTTTTTGTTGTGCGCGTGTGACGCAGGAATAAAAAGAGGTGTTGTGAGAGATAAGACATAGCTGTTTAACTATTATCCTCCATTCCTTCCCGAATATATTTTTGTTGTATGGAAGTTCAAAGTTTGAAATAGCACACGGTGCGAATGAAATACCGGAGGAGACATTTGAAATAAGAGATGTGTCTTGGAAATAAAGGCGTGTGACAAGGCTGTGTGACGGGCTGCATGTTAGACGTAGGCTGGAGAGGTGTGTCACTGTTGGCAAAGCATAGTTTAGCATGAATTAGATTAGCATAGGATTAGTTTAGCATTGAGCTAGGTTAGCAAAAATTAGCTTACTGAGGCCTGGTAAGGCTAGTTTAGCACTTAGCTTGGCATTACTAGGTGTGTTTAAACAGCTGTTCTCAGTCTGTAGAGTGTACTGGTAGTTTGTGCTTGCAAATTCCAGTAAATTAAAAGATATATGAATAAATAAACATTCAAATATCAATAAATAAAGGTGGGTAGTTTTGAATAAATATTTATATAGCAAATACATTAAATAAAGTTAAAAAAGTAAATTCAATAAACTTGAATTCAAATTTGATAAAGGTAAATTGATTATCTAAATATATTGACATTTTCATTATTTTAAGAACAATCACGATACAATAAAATATACATTTCTATTCCAAAACATTTTTAACTTTTTTCCGTGTAACTGGCAGTAATCATATATTGTCAACGTTTATAGTCACACCTGCGTGAATCATGGAGTCTGAGTCACAGGTTTGGTCATGAACATACTTACAACATAATACATCAGATAATTTCATATAATTTCACATTACATCATGTCCGAAAAGGAGTAGGAAGAAGCAAAGCTTATTTAATCCTCCCCCTTTCCCACGTCAGAGCGTTTACAAATATATACATTTATTTACTGACCTTTTTATAGTATTATAGTAGAATGACATCCATGAATGAGTAATACAGCAGTTTTGTAATATGTAATTAATTAATTCAGTCACTATTAACATACTGAGCTGAAGAATATCTTATTTTAAATAGGGTTGAAAGTGTTTCTCATAATTCTTCTTTGTACTTGGAAGCACTATTAATTTGAACGGCCTCATAAACTGGATCATATCAGTACAATGTTTAACTTCTTTACTTAATCCATTCCATGATTTAATTCCACATACTGATATGCTAAAGGTTTTGGGTGTTGTACGTGCATACAAATGTTTTAAATTAGATTCTCCTTTAAGGTTATATTTCTCCTCTTTAGTTGAGAAGAATTGTTGTACATTCTTTGGCAGCAGGTTATAATTTGCTTTGTACATCAATTTAGCTGTTTGCAATTTTAACTAATCACCAAACTTTAATATTTTTGACTCAATAAATAAAGGGTTTGTATGTTCTGTATATCAAACATTATGTTTTATTCTAATTGATCTTTTTTGTAACACCGTTGACGAATGTAGTGCACATTTGTAGTTGTTTACCCATATTTCTGCACAATAACTCAGATATGGTAACACTAGCGAGCAGTAGAGAATATAAAGTGATTTTTGGCCCAGGACGTATCCTGCTTTATTCATTATTGAAATGTTTTTTGCCACCTTGTGTTGTATGTTTTGTATATGAGATTTCCAGTTCATTTTGTCATCTATTGGTACGCCCAAGAGTCTGGTTTCTTTTGCTCTTTCAGTATCTACTCTGTCTATTTGTGTTCGTGTCTGGTGCTCTTTTCTACTGTTACCAAATAGCATTATTTTAGTTTTACTGAGATTCAAAGATAGTCTGTTTTTGTCAAACCATTTTTGGTTTGTCCATTTCTTCCGTTATTGTTTGTATTATCTTCTGTGTGTTCTCTCCTGAACAGAGAGCGGTTGTGTCGTCTGCAAATAAAACTAACTTCAAGTCCTTTGTAATTTTACAAATGTCATTTGTATATAGATTAAACAGTCTTGGTCCCAGTATTGATCCCTGGGGTACACCACAAGCTTTATCTAGCCGTGTTGACATGTTTTCACCCATTTTCACATATTGCTTCCTGTTGGTTAAATAGCTTCTTACACAGTTAGGGACCAAACCTCTGATGCCATATCGTTCTAGTTTTTGTATCAAAATATCATGATTAATTGTGTCAAATGTTTTTGTTAAATCCATGAACAAAGCGGCCGCACATTCTTTACCGTCTATTGCATTGGTAATTTCCTCCGTTATTTTGATTCATGCGATTGATGTTGAGATATTTGCTCTGAATCCAAATTGGTTCTCTACGAGCGTCCTACTTTTGTTGATAAATTTATCTAATCGGCTATTGAATAGTTTTTCCATGATTTTGGAGAACTGTGGAAGTAATGAAAGTGACCCATCATCTGCATTTGGAATTCTTTGCTCCAGGTTTTTTCCGATATTAACAAAGTAATCACTAAAACGTTCAACTATTTGGTCTTTATTGTCATTTTTTGCGTTTCCATCTAGAAAGTACTGGGGGTAATCTTTATTAGCACCATGTTTAATGATACTGTCTAGGATGCCCCATGTTGCACTCATGTTGTTTCTGTTCTTGTTTAACAATTGACTGTAGTATTCCCTCTTAGATGTTCGTAGTATACCAATTATCTTATTTTTATATATCTTATACTTATTTTCTGCCTCTATAGATCTCTGTTATAAACATTCGATATAACAAGTAATGATTGAAATAAATAACAAAGAAAGCAAGTTTCTATGTGACACTGAAGCACGTAGAATTACATGTAGATAATAAAACTAAATGGAAATAAATGTCTGCAAGATAAGCAGTCTATTCAGTGGTTACAAAGATGAGACATCATGGACTGTGCTCGGATTAGCAATAGCATCAGATTATTAAGGAGGAATAACTGTTAAGAGATAAAGAAAGACGCATGACATTATTTGGTTTTGGATTGTTTTTGACCCTGTTGTATTTTATAAGACTGATTTGTTTTGGATTGATATGTTTTTAAAGGGATAAGTAGTTTTGTCCTCTTAATGGAAATAAGATAAGAATACAAGCTGGAAGGGCTGTTGTTCTTTACTTGTAAAGTAAATTTTAACTCAGTTAAATTTAAAGTGTAGACTAACATTTTTAGGTTGGACTATTTTATTTTCATTTAGACATTGCATTACACCATGCATCTAGGTGGTGAGCTAATATAGGATAATGGCATAATGAGCAGGCACACCAAATCTCAACAGCTTGCAGTTACCTATAGACTTATGATAGCCTCATTAATTTATAGATAATCTTTAGTTGGTTTAACATTTATTTAATATTTAATGGGACAATTAATGCTGTGATTTTAAACGTGATATGCAGAATTGGACTAAGCAAGAGGATAACGACAAGGCTGTGATAGAGTAACAAGGAAACAACTCCTTAATTTACAAATCACGGAAGCAAAAATGTCAAAAGAACCGAAAGGTTAAAAATCAGCTAAGATTCAGCAGTGGGTGACCTTCCTTTTGAGCGCCAGCAGGTGGAGAAAATAATCCACAACAGATGTGAGACCAGACAGATGGACTCGGGTGGTGGACAATGCGGTGCTTCAAGGTCAGTCCGGGGTGGAAACTGTTTCGCCTGTCACCAACCTGGTCACTGCGTTCAGGACTGTCTCAACATTTCCGAACGGGATAGGTCCCGTCATGCCGCCAGACAAACACGAAGGCGAGGCAAAGGATGGCCACAGGTGGACGCCCAGCAGGGGATACAAACAGACCCCTGCTGGACATAAGTGTCAACGGACAATGTATCAGTTCGTGATTGACACTGGTGCCACCCACTCATCTCTGAATGCGGAGGTACCAAAGAAACTGTGTGCTTCCCTTTTGAAAGTTGAAGGTTTTGCTGAGTTCACAAGAATGTTACCCATCACCTCTTCTGGTTCAAATTTCTGGACACGCACTGAAGCACCCCTTCGTGGTCGACCTGCACACACCGTGCCTGCTTGGTAATGACCTGCTTTACAAACTGTACCCTGACGTTCAATATCGCACAGAAGGGACATTCCTGGTGTTACCTGACAGTACAACCACCGAGCTGCGACACCACTACCAAGGCTCCTCCATGAGCATGAGCTCATACCACAGCTTGAAGCACCTGAGTACCCCAACTCCTGCTGCAACCGTTCTATCAGTGAAAACCCTGGCTGACTGAGCTGTTTCCGTGTGTACCAACACCCGACCCGCCATATGTTATGATAATCAGTTAGACGACTCATACCAGGAGGCCTTTGACTCCTTTTTATATATATGTTGGAACTCAAGGTGTGGCTGCTCATGTTGACATATCTTTGCAACAACTAGCATTGTATAAAATGGACACAAATGCTGTCCCACATTGTTCCCTTGCTCTCTGTCCCACCAACGAAACCAAAGACTTAGGTCCAATGATAAAACAGGGCGTAGCTGCTGCTGATTGAACCGACACCCAAATACCAAATTTTAAATGTTTCGGTTGTCTGTTAAAAACATAGCTATGGGCTGCAATTTGGACACTCCTGCTGTAGGCTACGAGGAGGTAGCAGCTATACAACAGATGAGCTAAAACAACACATTTAAGCATATCAAATAATTATAGTTGCTTAATACATACACAAAGTCGCATTGAGACAGAAGTCTGATAGAAAGTATTCAGTAACAAACGTGTCCGCATCATTCAACTTTCTACAACAGGAACCATACTGAACAAATCCAGCAGTTAATGTCAGACTATAATCTGGGGTACCTTTGTCTATCGGAGAGATGGGTAAAACCTGCAACACCCTTTGTTCTAATGATTGTCCCGGTGTACAAGATTACAGAAAAACAGATCAAGTGACAGAGGGAGGAGGAGTTATGATTTATGTAAGGGAAAACATTAAAAGTGAACAAATAACCCTCCCAGTAGATCATCTTGAGTGTGTTGGAATTAAAATCACATTTTGCTCAGAAATGTATTTCAAGGTAATTGTAGCCTACCGACCACCCACAGCTAAAGACATTTTTCTCAATTCATTTTGAGACATCCTCAAACAGCACAGTATGAAAGAATTGAACTTTAAGTGGGACGTTAATCTGGACTGGTTAAATAAGTCACGTAGAAAGAAACTTAAGGATATTATAATTGGCTTCTACATGACGCAAATGATAAGCAGCCCTACTAGAATTACATTGGATACAAAAATCAAAGAGATCATCTTAAATCCAACTTTTTTAATTGACTTTTTCAAATAGACAGAAAAAAAAAGTGCAAGTACAAACAGTACAATTTTAAAGTCACACCCTTACCCCTAAAACCACCAACCCACCCTCCCACCCCATTTAGGTCAAACCAACCAGGGACACATGGCACAAACAAACAACAAGTAAGACGACAAAAACAGACACATTAACACAAACACACCCATACAAGGCCAGAGACAGACAGAGACTAAAAGGAAAGAGGAAGGAAGAAAGAGAGAGAGAAAAAATAAAAAAATTAAAAATACATAAAAAATAAGACAATAATAATGAATAAAATAAAAGGGAGATTATTCCTCATCTGCGTCTGGACATACAGTAAGTCAAGAGAGTTGACATACAGTAAGAAGGGACTCCATGAACTTTCAAACACTTGAACAGAGCCATTTAGTGAAAACCTAAGTTTTTTCCAGTTTTAAATTGTAAAGACCCTCTCTGATCCAACGGCCTTGTGATGGGGGGTGGGCCAGCTTCCAATTGAACAAGATCAGTCGCCTCGCCAGCAAGGTCGTAAAAGCCACAGCGCGTTTTAGTGGTACAGGGCACGAGTTATCAGGGCATATGCCGAAAATGGCTGATAATGGGTTGGAGGGAAAGTCTTGACCGTATGTCTTTCCGATAGTGTTGAAAATGTCCTCCAAAAGGAGCATCATTTAGAGCAGGACCAGAACATATGGACATGATCAGCCGGAGATTGTTTGCATCTATTATAGGTATTGCAAACAGTGGGGTAGATTTTGGATAGTTTTGAATTAGTGTAGTGAATTTTATGGATTACTTTGCATCGGATTATGAGTGGACCAGTTTAAGGGCAGAGTTCCAGAGTTCATCAGATGTGTTGGTGTTAAGATCGCTCTCCCACGAGGGTTTTATCACTGATAAAGAGTTTGGAGCAACTGAGCTTAAGGAGGTATATATCACAGAGATACATTTTTTATGATTTGTGCTCAGAGATAACATCGTATCTATAAGAGTTTCCAGAGGACGATTTGGAAAGTGAGGGACCTGCTTCTTTACGAAGTTCCTCACCTGAAAAAAACGAAAAAGGTGGGAGTTTGGCAAATCGTATTTGGAAGAGAGTTCAGCGAAGGATGAGAACACTCGTTCTGTATAGAGGTCTTTCACAGTGGCAATATCTTGATCGTGCCAAGTAATAATTGCGGGGTCGGTACGGGAAGGTTTAAATAACTGTTTTTTAAGTAGCGGGGTCAATATAGATGGGCCCTGAAAACCCAAGTGTTTCCTTAGCTGGTTCCATATTTTCATGGAGATCGATGCAACGGTGTTTGCGCCTTCAAGTTTAAACAGAAAAGGAAGTGGTGAGCATAAACAAGAACGTAATGAAAAGTGTGGGATTGCCGTTTCAAGGGATACCCAGGCCGGGACGGTCTGAGAACTTTCGTCCATCCATTATAAGAGTTTCTGTACATTAGCCACCCAATAGTACTGTCTAAAATTGTGGAGTGCAAGCCCTCCCTCAGATTTGGGAGATTGTAGGACCGACTTGCGGATTCGGGCCGATCCGGCCCCCCATAAAAATTTGGATATTGATTTGTCTAATTTATCGAAAAATCATTTGTAATAAATATGGGGATATGTTGGAAAAGGTAAAGGAATTTAGGCAGAGTGACCATTTTGATCAGATGTTTTCATTTTTTCAGTTAGAGGTAAAAAATTTCCCCGGAGCATACCAGACAAGATTGGATCCCGTCGTGTACCCATTTGAATGCAGCTAAAGATCGTGGTAATTGTTTAGCTAAGGAATTGATCAGAAACAGTTAACTTTTTTGGTAGTTAAGTTTGTAGCCAGAGTGTGTGCCAAACCGCTCCAAAATATCAAAGATTACTGGGAGTGAGCTAGCAGGATCTGAGATGTATAGGAGCAAGTCGTCCGCATAAATCGACACTTTGTGCAACGTGTTCGACCGGGTGATACCTTTAAAGACTTTCTCCACATCGAGGGACACCACCACCTCCGGGGTCGAGTGGTTTGGCGAATGGATAATGTTTAGATAATGTTTTGATCCAACGAGCTGATGGAAAACATCAATCACCCTTTGGAGCCGGTAGGGAAAAGAAACTTGGACAGAATTTTTAAATCTACATTTAAGAGCGACATTGGTCTATAGCTGCTGCAAAGCTGGGGGTCTTTCTCTTTTTTTAGTATGAGAGAAATGGTGGCCCTCGATAAGGGTTCTGGGAGGCGATGGTACAGGAATGCTTCATTATACATGTCTCTTAGAGCCGGAGCAAGAACACTGGAGAAAGTTTTATAATATTCTGCACTGAAACCATCCGGGCCAGGCGACCTATTACTTTGGAAAGATTTGATGGTTTCTGTGATCTCAATGACACTAATGGGCTGGTCCAGGCCCCTCGCAGCTCCATGTTCTATCTGGGGGAATGTTATATCATTAAATAGTTCATGTGAAGAAGGGGGGCAGTCTGAAGTATATAATGTTGTATGAAATGCGACAAATATTTCATTTGTCTTAGCTGTATCAGTATATAGTTAGAGCGAATAGATGTGATTAGCCTCGACGATGCTTCCTCCCTGACCCGGTGGGCTAAGAGCTTGCCAGCTTTTTCCCCAGATTCAAAAAATCGTTGTCTGGATTTGAGTAGTTGTAATTTCGCTCTATTGACAGACATAAGGTCAAAGTCAGTTTGTAGGCGAAGGTGTTCTTTATATAGTGTCGAGTCAGGGTTTAAAGCGTACTTATCGTCAAGATCCTTAATCTTGCGGAGCATGCCATTGATTTGAATGGTCTCTGTCTTATTTAAATTTGAAACAAAAGATACAAGTTGACCTCTAATATAGGCTTTAGATGCCTCCCATAGTATACCTCTTCCAATTTCTGGTGAATCGTTAAGTTTGAAAAAACACTTAATTTGATCGTGGAGGAAATTCCTATAATGATCTTCTGCTATTGAGGTTGAGTTGAATCGCCATTGTTTAAGGGGTCTATGTTGTGTGTCCATATTAATCAGAGATTACAATACTATGGTAATTACATGTTTTGATTTTGGAAAGTAGTCTATTGTCGAGAAGAAAGAAGTCAATCCGAGTGTGATGTACATGGGAGAAATAGGAGAATTGCTTAATTGTAGGGGAGGCATGTCTCCACGGGTCTGTAAGACCCAACTGTTTAGCAAAAGTATCCAGTGTTTTAGCTGAATTAGATAAGGAAGCCAGTTTGTTAGATGATCGGTCCAGTAAAGGGTCCTGCACCAGGTTGGAGTCCCCGCCCATGATAATAAAATGATTTCCTATGTTTGGAAATGATGTAAACAATTTAGTCACATACGAATTGTCATGCCAGTTGGGTCCATAAACGCTAGCGAGTATGACAGGGGTGCCTTGCAGTTTTCCAGATACAATAATATAACGGCCAGCAGGGTCTGCTATAGTTTGGTTAAGTTCAAATTAAATATTTTTACGAATAAGGATAGCTGTGCCCCTGGCCCTTTCGTTGAATTTTGAATGGAAAATATGGCTGATCCAGTCTCTTTTAAGTCGTGAAATCTCTCTGTTGCGAAGGTGGGTCTCCTGAATGAAAAATATATCTCCTTTGAGGGGTTGCAAATGGGTCAAGACCCTCCCAATTTTAGTGGCGCTCCCCAAACCCCTCACATTCCATGAAACAAATCTGAGTGTATTACTGGTGCTTGTCTTTTCTCACCATGTCCAACTAGGAGAGCAGAATGGGCTCATGAGTACAAGCAGATCAGGAGTGGAGCTGATGCACGATAACTGGGAACTGCAGAGAGTACTAGTAAGAGGGGATAAAACAGAAGCCTCAAGTGAGAGGAATGAATGAGGTGATAAACAAACCAATAAACACATATATGTATAGAAAACACAGCAAGCTCACACACATACTCACAGACACAACAACATACAACAATGCCAGGTGGGTTACACCTGGCAACCATCTACAGGACCATCGTCCCAGGACCTGAGAACCCCATTGTCGAAACTGAACCTAAAGTGTCCTTTTCACAGCAGTGCGCTGTCCTTGCGCCTGCATGGACGTATCCATATCAGCTTCTGGTTTTTCCACCTCCCGAAAACAACAGATTGGCTCCAACTGAGTCCGAACATTTTAAAGTGCATCAAAACTGCAATATATTCCTTTGAGAAACATAGTACAACTTCAGAAAGCAAGAAAAGTAAATTATAAAATATGAACAACTCAAATGGCATATAGTCAAATAAAGTATAAGTAAGTGGTGTCACGTATATATATATATATATATATATATATATATATATATATATATATATATATATATATATATATAAAATATATATATATATCCATCCATTTTCTACCGCTTATTCCCTTTCGGGGTCGCGGGGGGCGCTGGCGGCTATCTTACATATATATATATATATATATATATATATATATATATATATATATTCATACATACATACAGTACATATATAAATAATGTATACCCTTATGGATATGGAATAACAGTAACCAGTTAAGAAATAAGTAGATCAGCAATTAGGTCAAATAATATTATTAATAGAAAAGATAAACCACTGTGAAATATGTATCTATTAGAACATGATAAATACATGTAAAGGGGAGACAAAAAAATTTGAACGTCGATGAAACAAAATAAAATAAAATGAACAATATTGATGGTTGTTTAAACCCTAATGACAGTAATTGTAAATTTAACATGTTAGATCTGGAATGTCAGCATAATATATTAGCTGAAAGGTTAAACAAAAATTGAATGAAAGTGGATCCAATGAGTGACCACACAAATGTAAAATCCAGATCAGGCCTAGAGTTAGCGTTACGTTGGCATGGTTAAACGTGATAGAGCAGGCCCGGCACATGCGTTAAGGTTGGTGCCAGCAGTGTAGCCTCCAGACACGGCTGTAGTTAGCCAAGCTAGTGCCGTCCCGCCATGCATTTTGAGGTAGTCACATCGTATCAAACAAAGTTTCATTAAAGTCATACAAACTGAGATTACTCGCTTGCATGCTCTTGGTTGCGTTGATTGTGGGACTTGACAAAGTCTTGGGCGTCTTTGAGAGATGCGAGTCGTCGTGTCTTTCCATCCTTGGTTGAAACCATTAGCTTAGGCGGGTAGTGGAGGGCGGGTTTGAGGCCTAGGTTGTAGTGATCCTTTATGACGTCCCGCTACACGGACCGCTGTTCCAGTATTTCAGGGCAGTAGTCTTCGAAGATGTGTATCGGTTAGTCCTAGTTCATTGGTTTGCCTCTGCGTTTCCGAGCTTCCCGCACCACCAGCTCCCTCGTCTGGAATCGGTGGAAGCATATCACGACAGCTCTCGGCCTCTCACCGGGGCTTGGCTTTGCTGTTAGCGAGCGGTGGGCACGGTCCAGCTCCTGACCAGCAATTAAGAGAAGAACGTTGTTGGGTTTGTGCCTTCAATGCTTTCGGGTACGCCGACAATTCTAATGTTGTCCCGACGGCTTCTACTCTCCAAGTCTATTAGCTTAGCTTTTAGCCTCGCCTTCTCCTCGGTTACAAATGTTAGCTTGGTGTTCATAGCCAGCATATCCTGGTTGGTCGTGTCGGCAAACAGTTCTAGTGAGGAGAGGCGCTTCTGGTGTTCCAGAAGTGTGGACTGAACACAATCTAGCGTTGTGTTGAGTTTGGAAAAGGCAGTGTTAAACTCTGACGAGAGAGAAGTTTTGTGGTCCGTTAGCATTGTAGTTAGCGTAGCCATGATGGTAATTGCCGCCAAGTCCTCCTTCTTTTGCTCCTTCTTTTTGGCTCTATTGGACATTTTCTTGTTCAGCGCGGTAAAGTATTAGTACTATTAAAACGTTGGTAGCAGTTACTGCAATCAGTCAAGCTATACTGAATAGTAGAAGTTAAATTTGCGGGAGCGTGAAAAAGTGCGACTACTCCATCTTGTCGCCAACCGCCAAAGAGATCATCTTTAAATACACTAAAACAAAACCCAGAAAGAAAAGTGCTCAAATAAAAATACCTTGGATTGATAAAAAAATTTGGATTCTAATGAAAAATTGGGACTCAGCTCTCAAAAGAGCAATTAAAACAGGTCTAAATACGGATTGTATGATTTTTAAAAGTTTGAGGAACAAAGTTACAATGCTTGTGCGGAAGTCTAGGGCTGACTTTCACTTAGAATTAATCAAAGCTGCAAAAGGGAACATCAGACAGTTATTGAAAACCATTGACACTGGAAAAGAGCAAACAAGAAACAACACTATAACATTAAATATCAATGGTGGTACTATCACAGACAGTCTGGACATAAATAATCATTTTAATGAACATTTCATCCAGTCTGCACAAACCTTGAATAAAAAGTCCCTCAAAATCAGTGCAAAGAATTGGCATTTATTCAGGAGGGACTAAGTTTAGAATTTACAAAAGAAACAAAGGTAAACAAAATCCTCCCTGCACTATCAAACTCACGATGTCTAGATATGTACGGTCTGGACACTTTCTTCCTAAAAATGCATAAAGATAGTCTTACTGCTCCTATAACAACATTAATAAACAAATCAATAATAGAAAACACTTTCCCTACCACATTGAAAACTGTTACTATCATCCCAATCCATAAATCAGGAAATAAACAAGACATCAACAAGTGCAGACCAATTAGCCTTCTCCCTGTTATATCAAAAGGAATAGAAAAATTCAAGTAAAAAATTGGCTTTGGAGCAATCAAAACTGCTCACACGGTCACTAAGGTGGGCATTATGTTTGACAAATCCACTGAGTGTGCATTATATTTATCCATGAGAGCATTTTTGTTGTAAATTGTGAGGTGTGTCTGTTAAAATCATGGTAGTTTTTACAAATGATGACAGACGTGAACAAGAGCATGTATTGTCTTTATGTGATGATGTAAATAAGGTGTGGTTGTATTGGATATTAAGTATGTGTCAATGAAAGAGCATTTTATGACTTTTCTTAATTTGATTACATGCTATATTATTATTATTTATTGATTAATTATTAATTATTATTAATATATTTAAAAATGATTAATTATGATTAATTAGTGTCATAATTTTATTGCATGATTTTTGTACTTCTTTAATTTGGGTAGCCAGGGACTTCAGATGGAAAGTAGCTATTTAGATATAATCTGGTAGAGAGCATATCTGTTTTTGAACAATGTTTCTGTGCATTGTCCTATCATATAAAGACTAAATTGAATAAACTACTCAGTGAATTATTGAGGCCACAATAATTCACTATGTGTTGTAAAATATCACATTACTATTGCAAAAGCAAACCCTGACCTCAAACATGACCTGTCCTTGGCTCTGCGCTTGACTATCAGCTGCCGTTTCTTTTTCTTGGATGGTTCTGAAAGTGCTACTACTACTACCACTATAACTACTATGTCTGATAATTACAGTGGTTGGCGGAAGCAACCCCAACCTCAGAGGATGCCAATTCAGTAATTAAATGTTTTGTAAATGATCTAATACCCCGACATGGTTTCCCCAAAAAGATTAGGTTAAACAACGGCAACCATTTAAAAATAAATACTCGCTTAGCCTTGGTCGAAAAGGCTCTCGGACTAGAAAATAGGTTCATCCTCAGTCCCAAGGTAATGTTGAAAAGGATGAACCAGAACATCAAAACAAATTGGCTAAAATCTGTGCTCAGACCAAATTGAATTTGATTGACAAGTTGCCATTAGCGTTAATGATCAGTTGAATATCCCTGAATAAAACTGTTTTTGTGCTTTTGAATTTTTTACCCCGTAAGCTAGATACAGATCGGCCCTTCCCAGGACCAGCAGCCCCCTCGGAAGGAGGAATCAGCGTGAGACCAAAAAAGTAATTATAAAATAAAAAAGACGCAGAATTTGTGTCAGTTCCTCTGTGCAGATTCGAGGATG
This sequence comes from Nerophis ophidion, assembly GCF_033978795.1. Taxonomy (NCBI): domain Eukaryota; kingdom Metazoa; phylum Chordata; class Actinopteri; order Syngnathiformes; family Syngnathidae; genus Nerophis; species Nerophis ophidion. Next base: position 42,563,103 of record NC_084619.1, read on the forward strand.
ACAGGCCGCCACTCCAGATTCCCTTCCACCCACTGAGAGTGTCAGGGTCAAAGTCGGATCCCAGACCTGTTCCAGAGACCTAACTGGGATGAACCTCAGAGAAGAGAAAACACCTTGCCAGCGATGATGAGAACGACTAAGGTTGCCAGCCACGATGTGTCCGTCGGACCTCCAGCAGTTGTGGAAGGAGTTGTCTTGAGTACCAAACAGCGAGGAGGCCTTGAAGCAAGCTGAGGACCTGGATTTTAGCACCAACAGCTCCAACTCCCCCTCAACCTTCTCCATAACCACTATGTCCATCAGACTCCATGCAACGCATGGCGGAGACCGAAGACCCCCAGGCCTTCCTTGATATCTTCGAGGCCACGGCGGCATTGTGCTGGTGGCCTGAAGAGGAATGGGGGTTGCGCTTTCTACCGCTGCTGGCAGGGGAAGCGCAGCGGGCAGCGCTGAGCCTACCGGCGGCCTCACGGGTGCACTTCTTGGACTTGAGGAGGGTGATACTGGATCGGATGGCAGTACAGCAGAGGACCACCGACGCCGGTTCCGGCTGTGGCAGCTGGGACCAGGTGGCTTCCATTGACGGTCAGCTAGTGCGCCTGGGAAAAGTGCGGGTATTTCCTAATTTTTCAATCATTAGGGATAAATTATACCGAGTGAACCGTGACACTTGAACGCTGCCGGGAAATTATTTTCCAGGCGGCGCACTTCAACCCCATAGCTGGCCACATGGGGTATGATATGTCACTCAATCGGGTAATGGTCCGATTCTATTGGCCGGGCATCCGGGCAGACGTGCGCCGCTGGTGTGCTGCCAGCCCTGACTGCCAGCTGGTTAACCTGCCGGCTACCCCCAAGGCACCCTTGCGCCCATTACCACTCATGGAGGTCCCCTTCAAAAGAACTGGTATGGGCCTCATCAGACCATTCCAACCGAGCATATGCAGTTATTGTTTTGCGCTAGTCCTGGTGGACTACGCAACTCGTTACCCCGAAGCAGTGCCGCTGCGCTCCATCTACGCAAAGAGTGTAGCCCAAGCACTGTTTCAGGTCACCTCCCGAGTCAAAATCCCGAAAGAGATTCTGACTGACCAGGGCACGTCCTTTATGTCACGCACGATAAAGCGTATACCACCCAGAAACTGACGGGCTGGTGTAATGGCAAAATAAAACGCTGAAAACCATGATCTGCAAGTTTACGCCCAAGGACAAACCAAATTGTGATAAATGGTTAGAGCCCCTACTGTTTGCAGTTCTCCACAGGATTTTCTCCTTTTGAATTATTATACGGCAGGAAGCCGCGCGGGGTTTTGGAAGTAATTAAAGAAAGCTGGGAGGAGGGTCCAAGCTCCAGCAAAAACGAAATTCAATAAGTCATGGACCTGTGAGCAAAACGCTGGTTCAGGGCGCTGCGGCTGGGGCCAGGGGACTGCCCATTTGTGCTTGGGCAGCAGCTCCGAGACGCAGAGACCCGGTGGCTGCACCCGAGAGAGAGCAATAACTCAATAAAAGAGCTGATCCTGCTGGAGCAGTTCCTAGAGACCATCCTGGCACGAACATCGGCGTGGGTCAGGTACGGCCGCCCACGCGACAAATCAGCGGCGATTGCAGCCTGTCCACCCCCCAAGACGAAAAAAGAGGTGAGGCAGTTTTTGGGACTGGCGGACAACTACCGTAGGTTCATCCGCCGGTTTGCGGACCTGACCAGCCCACTGACTGACCTCACCGGATGGGGTGCTCCAGATCTGGTCTGGTGGACAGAACAGTGCTAGCAGGTGTTCGAGAAGGTAAACACAGCCCTCTGCTGGTCCTGCACATGCCTAATTTTGCTATCCCCTTCTATCTGCAGGCAGACGCGTCGGGCAGGGGGGTGGGAACGGTGCTGCCCCAGCGGGTGAAGGGCGTCGACATCAGCCGGAAACTCTCAGACCAGGAGGCGAGGTAAAGCACGGTGGATGGGGAGTGCCTCGCCATCCGGTAGGCAGTCGAGGCCCTTCGGTACTACCTGCTGGGGTACTCCTTCAGCCTCTGCCTGGACCACAAACCCCTCCAGTGGCTCCACCGCATGAAGGATGACAACGTGCGGTTCACCTGTTGGTATCTCGCTTTGCAACCCCACAACTTCCAAGCTGATGGCCGTGGCCGACTTATTTACTTATTTTCCCGCTCTTGACATAAAAGACACTGTAAATCCTGAGAAGTGTGCCGGGTCATCCATCCCAACGAGCCACAAAGAACTCTGACATCCACACTGTCGCATTACCATGCTCCTGGCAACCTCCAAACCCAGACTCGTCCATCAGATTGCCAGGAAAAGCGTGATTCATCACTCCAGAGAACGCATCTCCACTGCTCTAGAGTTCAGTGGTGACATGCACTACACCACTGCATTCGACGCTTTGCATTGGAATTGGTGATGTATGGCTTAGATGCAGATGCTCGGCCATGGAAACCCATTACATGAAGCTCTCTGTGTACTGTACATGGGCAAATTGGAAGGCCACATGAAGTTTGGAGCTCTGTAGCAACTGACTGCAGAAAGTCAGCAACCTCACTGCTCTATGTGCTTCAGGATCCTCTGACCCCTCTTTGTCAATTTACGTGGCCTACCACTTTGTGACTGAGTTGCTGTTGTTCCCAAACTCTTCCATTTTCTTATAACAAAGCTGACAGTTGACTTTAGAATATTTATGAGCGAAGAAATTTACCCTCCTGGATTTGTTGCACAGGTGGCATCCTATGACAGTTCCACGCTGGAAATCACTGAGCTCCTAAGAGCGGCCGATTCTTTCACAAATATTTGTAGAAACAGTCTATATGTCTAAGTTCTTGATTTTATACACCTGTGGCCGAGCTAAGTGATTAGAACATCTGATCCTGATTATTTGGAAGGGTGGTTTAATTATTTTGGCAATATGGTATAATTTGGCCGCTCATCTGGAATTAGCACATACTAGTGGCAAGTGCTTATCATAAAAGAACAACAGAATCCTGTTTGCATGTTTCCTGAGCCGACGAACTGAGCAACATACTTTAGGAGTCCAGAGATGGCTACTGTCCGAGACCTGCGATTGGAAATCCAGCACTTAATTCATCAGCTCACCAGTACTGCCAGCACTGACCTGCTATACCAGCTTGCAGTTTCATGCAAAGATGACGTGGAAGAAGACTTGTCGGGGTTGGAAGCATCCAACGTAGAACTTTTCGAATTCATTGTTGACTTTCTTTGAAGTAAACAACTGAAGGAGCTGGAGGACCAACGAATGGCCCGCCTGCTTACTTTCCTTGGTTCACATTGATGAACTGCAAGTGCCACATAAAAAAACAGCACAAGATCGAGATAAGGCACCTCATGAAGATGACGCAGAGATAACCAGTAGTAATAGCATTAGTGGTATATAATTTAACGGCAATGCCGAGAAGTGCAAATCCTGTAACTGGTTAAGTAGAATTGACTGATGCTGCAGCATTTTTGCCTAGAAGAGAGTACAACATTCATAGTGGTCAAATTTCTTATACAGTATAAATTTCAACATTCTGTGCAAACAGATTGATGAAGGTCTAGCTCAAGGGTTCACTGAAAGTGAAATTATAAGAACAGTGTTCAAGATAATTAAGCCTGGTACATTCAAAGACATGCTTATCACTAAAGATAGCTTGACTGTAAATGTGCTAAAGCGTTTTCTGAGGGCACATCTTAGGGATAAAAGTAGTACACATCATTTCATGAACTGAGTAACGCAAAGCAACACCACAAGGAAAGCCCACAGCAGTTCATGCATAGGTTAATGGATATGAAACAACATGTACTGTTTAAAGAAGTTATGTCCTTTCTGCTATCCTATTCTGTATCGTCATTGCAGCACTCATGTTTTAAGTTGAAAATGATTGCTCATCTGGCTTGTCGATCGGTGGCCACACACTTTCTAATCTGAGCTTCTCAGATGACATTGCTGTCATAAGTAACTCATGTCAGAAGTTACACAGATTAATTTTTCTTCTAGCTAAATATGCAGCCAAAGGTGGTTGAAAAATTAATGTCTCCAAAATCAAATGCATGACATACAACACAAACCTTTATCTTACCGTTTATAGCCACTGAATCTCATCGCATAGGCCTAGGCTGGGCAACTTTTAATAAATGTAAAGCAGCAATTACATTCAAAAGGATGACATATCAACTAAAATCATAGATATTTAATATCTGTGTGATACCTGTTGTATTCTATGGATTTTCATTTTATATATGTTGACCACATTAACCCTGGCAATGGACCCTGTGTGTATATGTATGTTATGCTATTGTTTACAAATTTGGTAAATAAATAACCCAAAAATGTATGTTATGCCATTGTTTACAAATTTGGAAAATAAAGAACCGAAAAAATGTATAATTTGTTGTTTTCTTACTGTACCGAAAATGAGCCGAACCGTGACCTCTAAAGCGAGGTACGTACCGAACCGAAATTTTTGTGTCGAAAAAAATTGTCGAACAGTGTAAGAACAACATTTCTCAACAAACTATTGAAAGGAATTTAGGGATTTCACCATCTACGGCGCGTAATTTCATCAAAAGCAAAGCCTATGCCCTTTGATCCCTGAGGCAGTGCTGCATCAAAAAGCAAAATCAGTGTGTAAAGGATATCACCACACCAGCTCAGGAACACTTCAGAAAACCACTGTCAGTAATTACAGTTGGTCGCTATATCTGTAAGTCCAAGTAAAAACTACTATACAAAGCGAAAGCCATTCATCAACAACACTTAGAAACGCCGCTGGCTTTGCTGGGCCCGAGATCATCTAAGATGGACGGATGCAAAGTGAAAAAGTGTTATGAGGTCTGGCAAGTTCACATTTCAAATAGTTTTTGGAAACTGTGGTCGTCGTGTTCTCCGGACCAAAGAGGAAATGAACCATCCGGACTGTTATGATCGCAAAGTTCAAAAGCCAGCATCTGTGATGGTATGGGGGTATATTAGTGTCCAAGGCATGGGTAACTTACACATCTGTGAAGGCATAGACAAGTATTGGGCCACGTGTCATGTTTTGTTTGGACACAGCTAGCTCAAACATATATCTAGTCGTAATAACAAGCATGACGTGCTGAAAGTCTCATGATGAATATTATAGTGGCCTACTTGTTGGACATTTGTCCGTTTGGGGTTTTTTTTCAGGTAATTTTGGGTATGCACTCCATTACCTCTTGCTTTATACACCCATTTTTACACCAGCTGATCTGCAGCTTTTTTGGCTCAGTCCCCCACTCTCTGCCGGTAGAGGATAGCATGTGGCCATGGATCATTTATGAAGGGATACCTGTCTGGATGAGGACCAACCTCACCCGTGTATGGTGGATCACTCTTCCATGCACAGCTGTGGGCGTTTTAGTGTAACTGACTTGGGTGAACCAGGAAGAAGATCTCCTTAGGACTTGTCTGTTGGCTTCTAAATGGACAGTACTCTCACATTATCGATTCATTCTTACAGTTCAATAAATATACCTACACGACATCCATTGCAGCCAACCGAGCAGTATAGCTCGGTTGGTAGAGTGGCCGTGCCAGCAATTTGAGGGTTGCAGGTTCGATTCCCGCTTCCGCCATCCTAGTCACTGCCGTTGTGTCCTTGGGCAAGACACTTTACCCACCTGTTCCCAGTGCCACCCACACTGGTTTAAATGTAACTTAGATATTGGGTTTCACTATGTAAAGCGCTTTGAGTCACTAGAGAAAAGCGCTATATAAATATAATTCACTTCACTTCACTATTACACTGGAAGGGGTGGTCCCGACATCTGTCATCCCTTGTCAGGTTATAATTTTCCCCCAGCTTGAGTCTTTTGAGTTTTCCCTTGTCCGGATGTGGGTTTGAATCAGGGGATGTCGTTGTGAGTTTGTGAAGCTTTTAGTGAAACTTGTGATCAAGGGTTATATAGATACAGTTAATTGGCCCACGTGTGAATGGGAGTGTGAATGGTTGTCCATCTGTTTTGGCCCTGCGATCAGGTGGCAACTTGTCCAGGGTGTACAATGCCTTCTGTCAGTGCAGCTCCACTATTAGTGGGTGTGTTTTGTGTGATCTACTAACACTGCCTGTACGACTAAAAACTTGGCCAGACCAGCTTATTTACATTTGTGTGTACTATACAAGGCATATACCAAGGAAGCACTTGATCATGTTCTGCACATTCATGTTAACATGCTCCTACCTTTGGCATTATGTTGTTTTCAAACATGGAGGAGACATGTATGGGCATTTTAGACGCAGTTGGACTCGTGCAGTCCATCTACTTCGAAACCACTTTTCTTCCTTTTATTTTAGCCCCGGAAAGGTGCGCTCATAGTAGAGAGGTTGCACTCATGTAGTCAATACGCGAAAAATGCATCCTTCAAGATGTTTTTTTTCAGGGGTTGGCAACCTTTACCACTCAAAGAGCTATTTTGACCCATTCCACAAAATAAAAAAACAATGGGAGCCACAAAACACTTTTGAAATTTAATACGAAATGATACTGCATACATAGTTTTTTTTCTGCTTTGTGTTATGTATAAAGCAGAGGTCACAACTTAATATGAATATTAAATATATGAATGACACTTGACAGCAGCACATTTGCCAAAGCATTTTTCCCGGGAGACTTCCGAATTAGAGAGCAAATATACTTTCAAATATCTGCTGATTTTCACCCAACCAACAATAACAAGGGCATGTTATGATGACACTGTCTTTAGCGCCCTCTACAACCTGGACTAACGGCTTGCCAGCCCAGTCACACGTTGAATGTGGTTTCTGCAATCACATGGAAGTGACTGCAAGCATACTTGTTCAACAGCCATACAGGTTACACTGAGGATTGTGATTTAACCAACTTTAACACTGTTACTAATATGCGCCACACTGTGAACCCACACTAAACAGGATTGAGAAACACATTTCGGGAGAACATCCGCACTGTAAAACAACATAAACAGAACAGAAGAAATACCCAGAATCCCGTGCATCCCTAACTCTTCCGGGCTACATTATACACCCATTCCCCCCTACCCCCCCATGATTCAAAGCACTAACACAGACACACTATTTATAGCCTGGCTGTGATCACAGACAGTTAAATAGCTTGTGCTGTTATGTTGACTTCATTGGCTGGTGAGCTGCTTCCTCTCCTCTGAGCTTGTGAAAGTTTATTCTAGAGCATAAATAATGCTTCTCACCTTGATATTAGAAGAACGAGGACACAACTTTGGCCTTCAATTCATATGGCAAGAAAGACTTGAAAAGGCGATTAGTTCCACCCCCCTTTTTTCTTTGTGAGGATTGAGTCATTCTTTATACAAACAGGAACATATCAACAGCCTAGCAGTCGTCATCCCAGTGAGACATTGTACAATAAGTGGTGTTTATTTATGTTTGTTGTCAGTTATGAAGTTGAGTTGAGTTTGTGTTTATTTTGAAGATGTATGCATACAACATGATACATCATAATTTCCAGTTTCTCTTTTCAACATACTAGAAAAGGAGTAGAAAGAAGCAGAGCTTATCTAATCCTACCACTTTTCCTTTACATAGCAGTTGTGAAAACTTTTGTTCACTTCCTGTTTTCAATTTATTCACAATAAATTCAATAATAAATAACATTAAAAATTAATAAATAATAATTAGTGAAGTTGAATGGATGGATAAAATAAATTCAGAATGTTTATCATGGTTCTTCTTTGTACTTTGTAAACACTTTAAGTTTCAAGACTTTCTTGAAGTGGATCATACTAGTACATTGTTTGATTTCTTTGGTTAATTTAATTCCACATACTGATATACTGAAAGTCTTAAGTGTTGTACGTGCGTACAAATGTTCTAAATAAAATGTTTCTCTAAGATTATATTCCTCCTCTTTTGTTGAGAAGATTTGTTGTATATTCTTGGATAGCAGATTGTGGTTTGCATTTTTAGCTGTTTGCAAATTTACTATGTCGTGGAATTTCAGTATTTTCGATTTAATGAATAAAGTGTTTTTATGTTCTCTATATCCAACATTATTTATTATTTTAACTGATCTTTTTTGTAACACAATTAATGAACAAAGTGTACTTTTGTAGTTATTTCCGCCTATTTCTGCACAATAAGAGTAGAGAACATAGAGTGATTTTTGGTCTTGAACATGTTTTGCTTTATTCATTATTTATGTGTTTCTTACCACTTTATGTTGTACATTTTTTATATGAGATTTCCATTTCACTTTCTTATCAATCATTATACCTAGAAATGTTGTTTCATTTACTCTTTCAATTTCTATTCCGTCTATTTGTGTTTGTGTTTGACTTTCCCTTCAACTGTTACCGAATATCATTATTTTAGTTTTACTGAGGTTTAAGGTTAGTCTGTTTTTGTCAAACCATATTTTTAATTTGTTCATTTCTTTTGTTATTATTTGTATTAGCTTCTGTGTGTTCTCTCCTGAACAAAACACTGTTGTATCATTGGCGAATAATACTAACTTTAAATCGTTTGTAACTTTACAAATGTCATTTATATAAAGATTGAACAATTTTGGTCCTAGTATTGATCCCTGGGGAACCACAGGATGTATTTAGCTTTGTAGTGTGTTCGCCTAGCTTCATACATTGTTTCCTGTTGGTTAAGTAACTTCTTATCCAGTTTAAAACCAACCCTCTGATGCCATACTGTTCTAGTTTTTTGATTAAAATATTGTGATTAATTGTGTTAAATGCTTTGGTTAGATCCATAAACACTGCTGCTGAACATTTTGTACTATATTTTGCATTGGTAATGTATTCTGTAATTTCAATTCAAGCCATCAAAGTTGAAACATTAGCTCTGTATCCATATTGGTTCTCAGCAAGTATTCTATTTTTGTTTGTGATACTCTCTAATCTGTTATTGAACAGTTTTTCAATAATTTTAGAAAATTGTGGAAGTAAAGAAACAGGTCCATAATTTGTAAAAAAAATTGGTGTTTGTCTAAAAGTCTTATAAATTGGTGCAACTTTAGCTATTTTCATTTTGTTTCGGAATTTGCCTGTTGGAAATAATAGGTTACTAATATACAATAATGGTCTTGACACCATTAATTTTAATTGGCAACACTAAATTGGCCCTAGTGTGTGAATGTGAGTGTGAATGTTGTCTGTCTGTGTTGACCCTGTGATGAGGTGGCGACTTGTCCAGGATGTACACCACCTACCGCCCGAATGCAGCTGAGATAGGCTCCAGCGACTCCCCGCGACCCCAAAAAGGACAAGCGGTAGATAATGGATGGGTGGATGGTCCTGAGATCTCTTCAATAACCTTTTTTTTTTGTCATTTCCATATCTATTCCATTACAATCTATTGAAGACCTGGATTTGCATTTTGTCCACGATTTCCTCCTATGTCACATTATTGAGCAACATTGAGTTGGGATTTTTAACTATGGTGTCATTCAAGTCCTCAGTCGAAACTGCGTCTGGAATCCTTTGCTCCAATTTTGGTCCAATATTTATTAAATAATTGTTAAAGCTTTCAACTACTTCCTTCATGTTGTCATTATCTTTGTTTCGGTCTGAGTAGTATTGGGGGTAATCCCTCTAAGTGCCATTTTTAATAATGCTATTAAGGACGCCTCATGTTGCTCTCATATTGTTTTTATTCCTGTCTAATAATTGAATGTAATATTATTTTCCACGTTACTTTATTTTTATACTTTTTGTATTCATTTTCTTCCTCTGTAGTTCTTCGTGTTATGAATTTTCTATATATTGTATTCTTATTACAAACCTTTTTTAATCATTTTGTCATCCATGGTTGATTGTTCTTTCTCTGCTTTCTACTGAGTTGTTTCCATGGACAATGTTTGTTGCTGTTATATTGTTCATTTGTGTAATAAAAACATTTCTAATGTGGGAGAAAAAAATGTGTGTCTGGATCTGTATCATTTTCCAAATTCCGTTTTTTGTGATCTTTGTTGCAGAAGTTTTTCAGTTCCATATTTTTTTATTCAACAATCTTTGATGTTGTTTCAATAATCTCTATAAGTGTTGGTGGATGCACACCTAAATCTAGGTCTTCTTGTTTAGTGGTCTCTTGGAACATACGATTGTTGGTGTTGAATTTAGGTGTTTGTTTTTTGTCAGAATCCATTATCGTCGTCATTGGGAAAGCAGTGTAAACTTTAACATTTGTCCAGGTCCTTGATGTCATGGACAACAAGTACTGTTGCATCTGGACCGCCATTTAGTTTGATGTAGATTTTACAGTTGGCGCTCCAAGTTCCCTTAATTTTTCCATGCTTTCTCAAGTCGCGTGCTTTCTTGCCGATTTCAGCATTACGTTCGGTGAGACGCTAATTCATGTACACATTTGTTCCCTTCAGTTTCTTTTCCTGTTTCAACAATCCCATTTTAGATTATTTGTTTACGAGTTTCATGAGGATTACTGGAGTGGTGTTGTTTTTTCTTCCATTCAGTAGAATGCATGTTTTGATCGTTTTAAGGTTGATTTAAATTTCCTTTGATTGCAGAAAGTTTACCACTTGCTGTTCAGCTGAGACAATATCCATTTCATTTAGTTCACCTCCAATATTCACAACTTTCGCGTGCGATCTTGGTTTAATTCAGTACCCTGTCACAATGATATCATTCATTCGTTTATCCTGATCTATTTCACCTATGATATTCCTCAGCATATTGTTGTCTCATTTCACTGCAATAATTTCTTCTTGAAGAGTCCTCATTTATCGGCTCATTTCCTGGAAGTCCTTTCTTATGTTGTTATTCAGCCTTTGCAGACTTTCTATATTTTCATGCAGACTTCTTAGATCCTTTTTGTATTCTGTTGTTGCTTCTTTAATTTCTCTTATAGATTTTTCCAGACCTACTTTGTGTTCTATTCGTGCTCTTTCTATCTAATGGACAATTTTTTTTAGAATCACGTCTTGATTCCTCTCATGGCCTCTGTCAAACATCAAACCTTGCACCCCCTTGTGTCCTTTGTCCAGAGAATAATTTGATTCAGATAACACCGAAGGTTTCGGGATTTGAGTTTTCCTTTTAGATTTTGACATGGCGGTAGGTCGCTGACGTCAGAGTCTCTTCTATTAGCTCTCTGACGGCAGTTACTTTAGCGTCTTGCAGCACTTTCAACTTATTTCAACAATTTCGTACCTTGCGCCGTTCAAAGATTAATTTGAGGTGTCAGCATGTAGCTTATGGTTGCTAGGCAACTGCTTTAAATTGCAGTAAGGGGCCGTTGGCTTGAGGCAAACGGCTCTTCCAACTTGCCTTATTTTAGCATATCAGTGCCTTTCCACGGACCAAAATACGTTCCAAGATGCCAGGTAACTCTCCTGTGGCTCTGATCACAAATCAGTGGTCAAAACTATTCAAACTTATCAAAAGCCCCGGTAACAAAAGCGGAGCCTTTTTCTTTGCGTCCTCTTCCACTGACAGGAAGTGACGTCTTGTCACTTCCTCAAGTCTGCAGCTGTAGTAATTAGTGACGTTGTCGAAGGAAAAGTATGCACCGCTATATGCTTAAAATGAGCAAAGTACGTAAATATAACATGTTATTATGAATGTGACCAATACTACATTACATACTGGAAATACTTACAGCATGTATATAAAACTTTGATGGACGTTTTTGGATGTTTTTTAAGCTCTTTATAGGCAGAATAGAGTGACTCCCGAGGGCTCCATTGTAAGTGAACTTTTGATCACATTTATTTACTAGTTTGAACACTCAGAAAAAAGAAAAAAACATATGTGTGGTTGCTTTACATAAAGATTGTGAATGATTCCAAAAAAAGTGCAGTGGGGCGGTATAGCTCGGTTGGTGGAGTGGCCATGCCAGCAACTTGAGGGTTCCAGGTTCGATCCCTGCTTCTGCCATCCTAGTCACTTCCGTTGTGTCCTTGGGCAAGACACTTTACCCACCTGCTCCCAGTGCCACCCACACTGGTTTAAACATGTAACTTAGATGTTGGGTTTCACAATGTAAAGTGCTTTGAGTCACCAGAGAAAAGCGCTTCACTTCACTTCATAGTTTACATTTAAGTCACCCAGCATGCCGTACAACATCTATTAGGATTTTGTTCAATGAACGATATGTCTAATATTTTGTATTTATGTCAGTCCAAATATGTGTGTGTGTCACCTTGACACACATGTAGGATGGAGGATTCTCATACGTCCATCATCAATTTGCAGTGGCGGTACTAATCCTGCAGCTGTTGGTGTAACTGTCAGTTTGCACATACCTTTGATGTGCTAAATAAAAGTGATTATAATTGCATTTTTTTTCTCTCAGTATTGTTTTGTTGATCAGAATTTATTTTACTTTAATGCAGACAGGGACGGAAACTGGCGTGTGCGCCTATTTTTCTCACTTGATGCAGATGACAACTTGTAAACGATTGTGGCACAATGCTAAGGCAAAATTACTGCCGCCACACCTTCAAAATAAGTAACTTTTTTTTTTTTTTCTTTTTTTTAAAAACACTTTTTATAACATGAAAACAAATGTAAATTATATATTGTATGAATGGATATACCATGTATGTCTAATATCTACGTACTATTGGCCATAATAAGCTTGAAAAACAAGTCAAAGATAAAAAAGTTCCTCATTGCTTTTTTTTTTTTTTAAAAAGTGCATCTACATCACCTGTCAGAAGCGCGTCAACAGCTGGTCGTGCACCTAAACAAGTTGAAACCCAGCAAAAGTAAGGAGAGAAAGTTGAAGAGAAAGGTATTTTAAGCTAATTAATGCATTTCTTGTTCCAGGCAGTGTCCATCCATCCATTTTCTACCGCTTGTCCCTTTCGGGGTCGCGGGGGGTGCTGGAGCCTATCTCAGCTGCATTCGGGCGGAAGATAGAGTACACCTTGGACAAGTTGCCACCTCATCACAGGACCAACACAGATAGACAGACAACATTCACAGGCCCAATTTAGTGCTGCAAATCAACCTATCCCCAGGTGCATGTCTTTAGAGGTGGGAGGAAGCTGGAATAACAGGGGGGAATCCACGCAGTCACGAGGAGAACATGCAAACTCCACACAGAAAGATTCCGAGCCCGGGATTGAACTCAGGACCTTCATATTGTGAGGCACATGCACTAACCCCTGTTTCACCGGGCTGCCTCCAGCCAGTGTAAACTACCCTAAATCTTTAGGAATTACTACCGTCAATAAAGTCTAACTTTACACCGCGTGTCTTTGAACCTCCGTTTGGATGTCTCTGTGTGGAGTTTGCACTTGTCCCTCTGAGTGTGTGGCTTTTTTCCAGGCACTACTGTTTCCCCCCAACATTCCAAAAATATGCATGTTAGCTTCATTGGAGACTGCAAATTGTCCATTAAGTTTAATTTTAGTGTGGAAGATTATCAATCTGTTTCCTGCGATTGGCAAAGCTAATTTCAGTTAGTTTGTCTATTAGCTAGCCACTTGTATGTTACCATTAATCGAGCAACAATTGAGCTCAACCTTCATACTGCATAATTTTATTGCTTTTTTCATTTTATTCCTTATTATCTTATTAATCCAACCTGATTACTGCATGTATGTGCACTTCATGTGGATATACATGTATATTGTACTTTCAGAAGAGCTGTTAGTTTTAAAGTGACTTATTTGTGAAGCATATGAACTGAACACCTTAAGTTATTTTTTCAGATTTAATTCAAAGGACTGTTTACATATTTGGCAAAACTAAATCAGAACATTCAGACAGGGCAGAACAAAGTGTAGCCTGTGTTACCTTTTACAACAATCAGCAACAATTGAAATTGAATTTGAAAAAAAGAGAGCCCAGTCTACTCCAGTGAATTTCCTTGTGTTAAAGATGATTGTGATTCTGGTGATAAAAGAAAAAAAGATTAATATGAATATTTTCGATGTTATTATTAATAACTAATAACACTTATGTGTTTTTATTTACACATACATTTGTTTCAGGGGTCGGCAACCCGTGGCTCCGGAGTTGCATGCGGCTCTTTGATCACTCTGATGTGGCTCAGCTGCATACTTGCCGACCCCCCCATTTTTCCGGGAGGTTTCCGGGTTTCAAAGCCTCTTTCTGAAATCTCCCGAGGATATTATTCTCAGATTTCCATCCGGACAACAATGTTGAGGGCTTGCCGTGATGACAATAACATTAATGCTCCCTAGAAGATGCCGTCGCGTGCGCCCTCATACCATGCTAACCAAGTGCCGGCCGGTCACATGGAGTGTGCGGCTGCCGTTACCATACTCAAGTGACTGCAAGTCATAGTTGCTCAACAGCAATACAGGTTACACTGAGGGTTGTGATATAAACAACTTTAACACTCTTACTAATATGGGGCACACTCTGAACCAACACCAAACAAGAATGACAAACACATTTCGGGAGAACATCTGCCCTGTAACACAACATAAACACAACAGAACAAATACCCAGAATCTCATGCATCCGTAACACATCCGGGCGACATTATACACCCCCGCTACCACCAGTGTATAATGACGATGTTATCCCGAAATGTGTTTTTCATTCTTGTTTGGTGTGGGTTTACAGTGTGGCGCGTATTAGTAAGAGTGTTAAAGTAGTTTATTCGGCTACTCTCAGTATGACCTGTATGGCTATTGAACAAGTATGCCTTGCAGTCACTTACGTGTGTCTGGAGAAGCCACATACAATATGTAAATAGGCTGACAAGCTATTTGTTACGTTTGTAGAGTGTGTTAAGCGCAATGTCATCACAGAACGCCCTTAATAATGTCGTTTGGGTGAAAATCAGCAGACATTCGAGAGAACAGTTGCCCTGAAATGTGGGAGTCTCCCGGATGAATTGGGATGGTTGGCAATTGTGATGTTGTCAAGCGGCATTCAATTAAAAACTCGCAGGCCGCACTATTATTACATTTTCATATAAAGGTGCGAGCCGCGTGTCTGAGACCCCTGGTTTATACATAGCACAAAGCAAAAAAAAACTTTGTACGCTGTGTTATTTCATTTTAAATTTCAAAAAAGTTTTGTGGTTCCCATTGTTTTCTTTATTTTGTGAAACTGGTCAAAATGGCTCTTTGAGTGGTTAAAGGTTGCCGACCCCTGATTTGTTTAGCATTTCTAAAAAAAATATATGCATCATTGCAAATCAAAATGATCATGTCACATTTATAATCTCATATTGACCGCGCCCCTAGCCACGCCCCCACTGCAATATACCTGTAGGGGCAATTAAGGGGAATTTCTATAGATAGTATAGAAAGTAAAATATAGTACAGAATACCCAGCTTGTGTTATTATGGATATCATTTATATTCATTCATTGAAAACTCATCACCTTACCTTTCAACATCCCAGATGCGAAGAGGGGACGAATTCTCACAACATGCAGTGCCAGTTACAAAGGAGCTGCACACAAACACAAAGACTGTTACATATCAGTAAATATACAAAAGCACTCATATTTTTACCTGAGCAGGCCTACAAATTTATGCATTCAAATTGAGTCATTGAAAATAATGAAGTGGACTGTCCCTGTAGTGCTGCTGATTTATTTCTGCCTATCACAGATCTAAAACAATTATTAGTTTCAGTTTAATACAGAAATACAAGAAAAACAGTAAATAAGTGTTCAGTTAATCATTACAGGTCCAAAATTAATATGACACTAATGCCCGTAATATATGTTTGAATATATGTGCAGTATATGGCTATCTATTTCTAGAGTAGGGGTGCCCATTACGTCGATCGCGAGCTACCGGTCGACCGCGGGGGATGTGTCAGTCGATTGCCAGCCAGGATTTAAAAAAAATAGACCTAAAAAGTAGCGATCATCAATCTTCACCAAGACGTCACTTTATTGACATTCACAGCACCCCAGGGTCTTGTGAGATGACGCTGGCTGCTGCGAGAGCATTATTAAGAAAAAATGACCGAGAGGAAGGCGAGAAACACTTTATTTCAACCGACTCACAGTACCTTCCGTCAAAACTCTAAATGCCGACTGCACATTTTCTATCTTCACAATAAAAGCCGTGCTTCATGCTGCCTGCGCTAACTAAGTAAGAGTCTCGGAAAGCTGGGGTGCACAAGTGATCGCTTGTGCACGCCAGCTTTCCGAGACTCTTTATTTTGTTAGCGCAGGCCGCGTTAAGCAGGGCTTTTTATTGTGAAGATAGGAAATGTGCAGTCGGCCTTTAGAGTTTTGACGGAAAGTACGGCGCGAGAGTCTGTTGAAATAAAAACTATTTCTCGCTTTCCTCTCGGTCATTTTTTCATAGTAATGATCTCGCAGCAGCCAGCGCCATTTTATAAGACCTTCGGGTGCCGTGAATGTCAATCAAGCAAGCTACGGAATTTGCCGCCAATGTTTTCTTGTAAAGTGTATGGAAGCTGGATAAATAAGATTCCAAAAACCAACCACATTCATGAGGTATTGTACAGAAAGGAGGACTTTTTTTCTCCTCCATTCAAAAATGTGGCCGTTATCATCACTACTGTCTGATTCCAATCAATGCAAGTCATCAGAATCAGGTAATACACCAACTTCTATTCTTGTCTTCGTGAAAGAAAGACATCTATATGTGTTACACATGCTTGTATTATCATTAAACACATTTAACTTGTTAACAAAAACGTCTCTTTCATAAATAAATAAATGAATATAAATGATATATATGAATGAGGTAGATCCCCTCGATTTGGCCAATTGAAAAGTAGCTCGCCTGCAGAAAAAGTGTGGGCACCCCTGGTCTAGAGTATGCAATCGACTGTATGTATGTATTAATCAAGCTATGTACATGTATATTTACACAAGTAGGGATGGAAGTTGGTAAGATTTTTACATTTCCGATTCTATTTTTGATTCTGCTTATTGACTCAGTTCTTCATTGATTCTCTCACCAATTTTCTTACAGATTCTCCTTTAGAATAAAGGATAACAAACTGGAGGTAAAGTTGGGGTGAGGTGTCGCCGCAGAAAGTATTTACTTCAGAATCACGTTTTAACTGCTTGACTACATTTTTTAACGTTCTATCAGCAGCTATAGTGACCTTGAGCTTTGGTTATCATAAATCTAATATTTTGACATTCTTGAGTTCCTCAGGAAATGGTCAGAGATTCTTCCGCTTGCTGTAAAGAAGTAGCTCTCTGTGTCTTCCCTACGTGTGTTGGTTGTGCTTTCATTTTTAGGTTTTCACAATTATTGTAGTGTCTAGTGCAGGGGTCCCCAAACTACGGCCTGCAGGCTGTATAAGTTATTATTAATATCATTTTTAAACCTACCCTGTCCAGCTGATCAGGCAAATCATATTGTTAAGGTAGAAGCTCATATCTGCTATACAGATTTACTTTACAAAACAGAGATACTTCAGTGCTATAGAGCCAAACGGAAATGGCTCTGTGTGATTTACAAAGAAAACCTAAATGTTTTCAACCAGACTTTGCGTAGAACAAGGGAGAAATACTTTTCTAAGATCATCAAACTGTAGTAACAACTCTTGTGTTCTGTTTGTACCAGTAAACAGATTAACAAACCCTCCATTTCCACATCAAAGTACAATGTCTTTGCAACATTATTTCATGATAAAATTCAATGCATTACAAATGCAGTAGTTCCTGGAAAATAAATAGCAACTCTGCAGCCAGCTATTCAACTAGAGCTTGCACATTACATCCCCATCACCGACAAAACAGTTGAAGAAAGTCTGACAGTCTTAAGTCCATCAACATGCTGCCTTGATGAGTTAGTTACCCACTGGATTTCTGAGCTGAGTAGTTTGTTACCACAATTCACTCATCGAGTTAACATCTCACATCAGACTGGAATATTTCCAAAAGCCTTAAAAATTGCTATCATTAAGCCCCTCCTAAAGAAGAGTAAATTTGATGCGACAGTACCGAAGAATTATCGGCCCATATCAAACGTCATCATCTGGCAAAGTCCTAGAAAAGTTGTATACCAACATCTTAGTGACTTTCTCCTGTCTAACAATGTGTTTGATATTTTCCAATAAGGATTTAGGCCCCACCACGTTACTGAAATAGCTCTGATCAAGTTGTCAAATGATAGCCGCCTGAACACAGATGTAGTAAAAGTCTCAGTCATGGCTCTGCTGGACCTGAGCGCTGACTTTGACACAGTTGACCATATTTAATAGAGGTTAAATAACTGAAAGTGAATATCTGTTTCTGTTCTTAACTAGTTCAAGTCCTATCTTGATCACGGGACATACTTTGTTGAAATTTGTAAATGTGTCTCTGACCAAGGGGCTATGACCTGTTGGGTTTCTTGGGGCTCAACTTTTGTTCAAATTGTACATGCTGCCACTAGGTCAGCTAATACTCAGCTTCAATGTGTCCTATAACAACTATGCGGAAGACACTCAAATCTATGTCTCACTGCTGCCACTTCCTGTTCATGAGAAAGGACGCAAAAGAAAAAGGCTCCGCTTTTGTTACCGGAGTTTTTGTTTATTCTGAAGATTTTGACCACTGATTTGCGATCACAGCCACAGGAGAGTCACCTGGCATCCTTGACCTCATTTTGGTCAGTTGTGAGGCACTGATATGCTGAAATAAGGCAAGTTGGATGAGACGTTTGCCTCAAGCCATCCGCGCCTCAAAGCGGTTGCCTAGCAACCAAAAGCTACGGCGAGTTTACAGCTGTTTTAAAGTGCTTCCAACGTCGCAGAGTGTTATAAGTTGACATAATAACACCTCAAATTGATCTGTGAACAACACAAGGTACGCATTGTTGGAACAAACAAGTTAAACCTGCTACAAGTTGCTAAAGTAACTGCCATTTAGGACACAAGAGGCACTGACGTCATCGATCTGCCACGATGCCAAAAGAATAAAAGGGAAGACTGAAAGCCCGAAACTTTCGGTGTCAGCCGACACAGGACGCAACTGGGACCAAGATTTGAGACTGGACACAGGACATGATGGGAATCAAGAAGGAGTACTACTAAAAAGACTCCATGAATTAAAAGAAGATTGGAAAGAAATGAAAGAAGAAATGAAAGAAATAAAAAAAGATCTGAAAAAAGCAATGGAAGAACACAAACCATATGTGAAAAGTCTGCAGCAAAATATTGAAAGTCTGCAAACTCATATCATCACCAGAAAAAATGAAGTCTCTGATATGTGCCAACAATTGAAGACCTTTCAAGAAGATACGCGCCAACAAATGAAGACCCTTCAAGAAGACAACTACATGCTGTGGAATATCATAGGTGAAATGGAGCAGGATAAACGAATGAATGATATCATCGTGACAGGGCACCGAATTAAACCAAGATCTATGCGAAGGCTGTGAATAATGAAGGTGAACCAGATGAAATCGATATTGTCTCGGTAGAACAGCAAATGGTCAACTTTCTGCAATCAAAGGAAATTGAAATCAACATTAATACCATCGAAACATGCATCCCACTGAACAGAAGAAACAACAACACTACTCCAGTCGTGCTCGTGAAACTCGTAAACAGAAAATCTAAAATGGCATTGCTGAGACAGGGAAAGAAGCTGAAGGGAACAAATGTGTACATGAATGAGCATCTCACTAAACGTAATGCTGGAATCGCCAAGAAAGCACGCGACTTGAGAAAGCAGGGAAAAATCCAGGGAACTTGGAGCGCCAACTGTAAAATCTACATCAAGCTGAATGGAGGTCCAGAAGCAAGAGTAATTGTTGTCAATGACATCAAGGACCTGCACAAATTTTAAGTTTACACAGCTTCCACAACAACGATGATAATGGACTATGACAGAAAACAAGCACCTAAACTCAACATCAACACTACTACGCTGCAAGGGACGACTAGAAAAGAAGACCTAGATTCAGGACTGCATCCATCTACACGTATAAAGATTATTGAAACAACATCAAAGATTGTTGAGCAAGGAAATATGGAACTACAAAACTTCTGCAACAAAGAGCACAAAAACCAGGATTTGGAAAACGATATAGATCCAGATACAATTTTTTTTTCCCCACATTAGTAATAATTGTTTTTATTACACAGATGAGCAATACGATAGCATCATTAAAACAACTTCCACAACAACGATGATAATGGACTCTGATAGAAAACAAGCACCTAAATTCAACATCAACACTACTACGCTACAAGGGACGACTAGAAAAGAAGACCTAGATTCAGGACTGCATCCATCTACACTTATAAAGATTATTGAAACGACATCAAAGATTGTTGAGCAAGGAAATATGGAACTACAAAAGTTCTGCAACAAAGATAACAAATTGTCAATTATTCATTTTAATAGCAGAAGCTTGTATGCAAACTACAAAAACATTAAGAACTTTTTGGAACACATCAACGAACCCTTCAAAGTGATTGCCGTCACAGACACATGGATTGATGATAAAAAAGGAATAGATTTTGATCTGGAAGGATATGAACTAAACTACATCAACAGAACCAACTAAAATGGAGGAGGAGTAGCTGTGTATGTGATGAAGAACCTGAACTACAAAGTGGTAAAAAACATGTAATTTGCTATAGATAATATCTTAGAATGTATTACCATTGAAATATGTCAGGAAAATAACAAAAACATAGTAATCAGTTGTATATACCGATCACCTAAGTCAAGTATGGAAACATTTGAAGAATGGATCAAGGCAAATTACATGGACAATGGTAAAAAAATAATTTTCTTATGCGGTGGCTTTAATAGTGACTTATTGAACCCTACCAAGCAAAAGTCTACGTACAGCATCAGTTTGTATCCTAAAATCACAAAGCCGAGCAGAATCACAGGACACTGTGCCACGCTTATTGATAATATTTTTACCAATGATTTTGATAATAACACAACAAGTGGTCTACTTAAAACCGACATTAGTGAACATCTGCCAGTTTTTACAATATATGATGGAAACTGCAGTAAGAACATGGAAGACAAAAGGACATTTCGAAAATTGTGCACAGAGAAGAGGATGATTGCTTTCAAAATGGAGCTACAAAAGCAAAATTGGGACAATGTGTACAATGAAAAAGAGGTTGATGAAGCATATGAACATTTCTTAAACAAGTTAATAATACTTTATGACAAACATTGTCCATGGAGACAACTCAGTAGTAAACAATAATCAACCATGGATGACAAAATGATTAAAAAATGCTTGTAAGAAGAAGAATACACTAAAAAGAAAATTTATAGTACAAAGAATTACAGAGGCAGAAGTTAAGTACAAAAAGTATAAAAACAAGTTAACAAACATACTACGATCATGTAGAAAAGAATATTACAGTGATTTATTGGACAGGGACAAAAATAATATGAGAGCAACATGGGGCATTCTCAATAGCATTATTAAAAATGGCACTAAGAGGGATTACCCCCCAATACTTCTTAGATGGAAATAAACACAATGACAACATAAAGGAAGTAGTTGAAAGCTTTAATAACTATTTTGTAAATATTGGACCAAAATTGGAAGAAAGGATTCCAGACCCTGTTTCAATTGAGGACTATAATGATACCATAGAGCGAAATCCCAACTCCATGTTCCTCAGAAATGTGACACAGGAGGAAATAGTTAAAATCGTATAAAAATGTAAATCAAAGACTTCAACTGATTGTAACGGAATTGATATGGATACGATAAAAAAGGTTATTGATGAGATCTCAGGACCATTAATGTATATTAGTAACCTATCATTTCAAACAGGTACATTTCCTAACAAAATGAAAATAGCTAAAGTTGCACCAATTTATAAGACTGGAGATAAACATCAATATACAAATTATAGACCTGTTTCTTTACTTCCACAATTTTCTAAAATCATTGAAAAACAGTTCAATAACAGATTAGAGAGTTTCATAAATAAAAATAGAACACTCGAAGAAAACCAATATGGATACATAGCTAATGTTTCAACTTCAATGGCTTTAATTGAAATCACAGAAGAAATTACCAATGCAATAGATAGTAAAAAATGTGCGGCAGCAGTGTTTATGGATCTAACTAAAGCATTTGACACAATTAATCACAATATTTTAATAAAAAAACTAGAACGATATGGCATCAGAGGGTTAGTCTTAAACTGGATAAGAAGTTATCTAACGAACAGGAAACAATACGTGAAACTAGGCAAACACACTTCTACAATGCTAAATATATCCTGTGGTGTACCTCAGGGATCAATACTAGGACCTAAACTATTCAATCTCTATATAAATGACATTTGTAAAGTTACAAGAGATTTAAAGTTAGTATTATTTGCGGATGACACAATAGTGTTTTGTTCAGGAGAGAACACACACAGGTTAATACAAAAAATATAACAGAAAAAATGAACAAATTAAAAAAATGGTGTGACAAAAACAGACTATCATTGAATCTCAGTCAAACTAAAATAATGCTATTTGGTAACAGTAGAAACGAAAGTCAAACACAAATACAAATAGACGGAATAGAAATTGAAAGAGTAAATGAAACGAAATTTCAAGGTATAATGATTGATGATAAATTGAACTGGAAATCTCATGGAAAAATATATAACATAAAGTAGAAATAAATACGTCAATAATGACTAAAGCCAAATATGTTGTAGACCAAAAATCTCTTTATATTCTCTACTGCTGACTAGTGTTACCATATCTGAGTTACTGTGTAGAAATATGGGGAAATAATTACAAAAGTGCACTTCATTCACTAACAGTGTTACAAATAAGATCAGTTGGAATAATACATAATGTTGGATATAGAGAACATACAAACCCTTTATTT
Organism: Nerophis ophidion; assembly: GCF_033978795.1. NCBI lineage: Eukaryota > Metazoa > Chordata > Actinopteri > Syngnathiformes > Syngnathidae > Nerophis > Nerophis ophidion. The sequence goes on from NC_084619.1 coordinate 42,585,847, forward strand.
ATTGAATCAAATATACCAAAATTCCACGACATAGTGAAATTGCAAACAGCTAAAATTATACACAAATCAAACTATAACCCGCTTCCCAAAAATATTCAACATTTCTTCTCAACAAAAGAAGAGAAATATAATCTTAGAGAAAAATGTAATTTAAAACATTTGTACGCACGTACAACACTTAAGACCTTCAGTGTATCAGTATGTGGAATTAAATTATGGAATGGATTAAGAAAAGCAATCAAACAATGTACTAATATCATTCACTTCAAGAAACTCTTCAAACTGGAAGTGTTTACAAAGTACAAAAAAGAAGAACCATGATAAACATTCTGATTTTATTCACCCATTCATTCTCAAAATAATCTTACTTATCTCATCGTATGGAATAAAACTTACTTCAGCAATTATTTATCTATTTAACTTTATTGTGATTACTTATTACTTATGGAGTATACTTTGTGAATACATTGAGAACAGGAATTGAACAAAAGTCTTAGCAACTGTTATGTAAAGAAAAAGGGTAGGATTAAATAAGCTCTGCTTCTTCCTACTCCTTTTCGAACATGTTGAAAAGAGAAACTGGAAATTGTGATGTTTCATGCTGTATGCTTGCATGTTCGAAATAAACTTAAACTCAAACTCAAAGTGACGGAAAGTGAACGTTGGCTTATTGATTCCCTTTGTAACTGCATCGAACAGATCAGTGTGTGGATGCAAAACAATTTTCTTGAGCTAAACTCAGACAAAACTGAGATAACTTTTTTTTTTTTTTCCAAGATGGCGGCGCCCGGACGGGCTGCGACATTGCGGAGCTCTTGCTAAGGATGGAACATTTGGCGGAAATGCCGGACAGTTCTGCAGACTTCATGGCTGGCTCGCATCGTGGTCACTCCGTGATCACGTACGACCGCCAGACACTTCTGGATATGGACATATCGGGCCGTTTTGGACTGATAGACGCGTGCTTGCTGGACGTGCTGACTAGCACGGGAGTGCTGCGGCGGCTACATCCAGCGGCCTGTGAAGCAGGGGAGTATAGTAGCAGCGGGGGCCGTCTACGGAGCAGACGCCAGCGGTGTGATCGGAAACGCGGATGCCGAGCGGGGCTAAAAACAAAGCAGAAGGCTAATCCCCACAGAACACCACTTCCCTCCATCCTGCAGCCGGATTTAAATAAAAGATGCGAGACTACTGGTCTGGGTAAGGAGTCAGTTAAATTAGAACAAGTTTTTTTTGCTTTGAGTGTTTCAGAGTTGGACATGTGTTTTACCGAGGTGGCTAACTATGATGCGTGCAGTTTATCAAAGCAACAAACAAACAATCGGAAAATCTCCGTTACTGAGGTGGCTAACCATGATGCGTGCAGTTTATCAAAGCAACAATCAAACAATCGGAAAATTCCCGTCGTATCAATTCCTAGATATGGTCGTAATTATACTAAATGCACTGGGCATAATAAACACAACATTATTAATATTGCTACTACGGATAATTTGATCAAAAATTCCCTAAAACAGCCCACTACCTATAATATATATGGGTTGTACTTGTATAGCGCTTTTCTACCTTCAAGGTACTCAAAGCGCTTTGACACTACTTCCACATTTACCCATTCACACACACATTCACACACTGATGGAGGGAGCTGCCATGCAAGGCGCCAACCAGCACCCATCAGGAGCAAGGGTGAAGTGTCTTGCTCAGGACACAACGGACGTGACGAAGTTGGTACTAGGTGGGATTTGAACCAGGGACCCTCGGGTTGCGCACGGCCACTCTCCCACTGCGCCACACCGTCCCTATAGGTATATATAATATAGGTTTTTTAAACATAAGATCATTGTCTCCCAAAACGTTGTTAGTTAATGATATTATCAGAGACAACAATCTTAACGTCATCGGTCTCAGCGAAACCTGGCTTAAACCAAACGACTTTTTTGCGCTAAATGAGGCATGTCCTCCTAACTTTACACATGCGCATATTGCCCGTCCGCTTAAAAGGGGTGGGGGGGTCGCACTAATATACAACGAAAACTTTAACCTTAGTCCTAACATAAATAATAAATATAAATCGTTTGAGGTGCTTACTATGAGGTCTGTCACACCGCTGCCTCTACACCTGGCTGTTATCTACCGCCCCCCAGGGCCCTGTTCGGACTTTATCAATGAATTCTCAGAGTTCGTTGCTGATCTAGTGACACACGCCGATAATATAATCATAATGGGGGACTTTAATATCCATATGAATACCCCATCGGACCCACCGTGCGTAGCGCTCCAGACTATAATTGATAGCTGTGGTCTCACACAAATAATAAATGAACCCACGCATCTCAACGGTAATACGATAGACCTAGTGCTTGTCAGGGGTATCACCAATTCCAAAGTTACGATACTCCCGTATACTAAAGTATTGTCCGATCATTACCTTATAAAATTCGAGGTTCAGACGCATGTTCGTCAAACTAATAATAATAATAACTGCTATAGCAGCCGCAACATTAATACGGCCACAACGACAACTCTTGCTGACCTACTGTCCTCGGTAATGGCACCATTCCCAAAATATGTGGGCTCTATTGATAAACTCACTAACAACTTTAACGACGCCCTGCGCGAAACCATTGATAACATAGCACCGCTAAAGTTAAAAAAGGCTCCAAAAAAGCGCACCCCGTGGTTTACAGAAGAAACTAGAGCTCAGAAATTATTATGCAGAAAGCTGGAACGCAAATGGCGCACGACTAAACTTGAGGTGCACCATCAAGCATGGAGTGATGGTTTAATAACTTATAAACGCACGCTTACCTTAGCTAAAGCTAAATATTACTCATATCTCATCCACCGTAATAAAAACGATCCTAAATTTTTGTTTAGTACGGTAGCATCGCTAACCCAACAAGGGACTCCTTCCAGTAGCTCCACCCACTCAGCTGATGACTTTATGCAATTCTTTAGTGAGAAAATTGAAGTCATTAGAAAGGAGATTAAAGACAATGCGTCCCAGCTACAACGGGGTTCTATTAACACTGATACGATGGTATATACGGCGGATACTGCCCTCCAAAATAGTTTCTCTCGTTTTGAGGAAATAACATTAGAGGAATTGTTACAACGTGTAAATGGAATAAAACAAACAACATGTTTACTTGACCCTCTTCCTGGGAAACTTATCAAGGAGCTCTTTGTATTATTAGGTCCATCAGTGCTAAATATTATAAACTTATCACTTTCCTCAGGCACTGTTCCCCTAGCATTCAAAAAAGCGGTTATTCATCCTCTTCTTAAAAGACCTAACCTCGATCCTGACCTCATGGTAAACTACCGACCGGTGTCTCACCTTCCCTTTATTTCAAAAATCCTCGAAAAAATTGTTGCGGAGCAGTTAAATGAACACTTAGCGTCTAACAATCTATGTGAAACATTTCAATCCGGTTTCAGGGCAAATCACTCCACGGAGACAGCCCTCGCAAAAATGACTAATGATCTATTGCTAACGATGGATTCTGATGCGTCATCTATGTTGCTGCTCCTCGATCTTAGCGCTGCTTTCGATACTGTCGATCATAATATTTTATTAGAATGTATCAAAACACGAATTGGTATGTCAGACTTAGCCCTGTCTTGGTTTAACTCTTATCTTACTGATAGGATGCAGTGTGTCTCCCATAACAATGTGACCTCGGACTACGTTAAGGTAACGTGTGGAGTTCCCCAGGGTTCGGTCCTTGGCCCTGCACTCTTCAGCATCTACATGCTGCCGCTAGGTGACATCATACGCAAATACGGTGTTAGCTTTCACTGTTATGCTGATGACACCCAACTCTACATGCTCCTAAAGCTGACCAACACGCCGGATTGTAGTCAGCCGGAGGCGTGTCTTAATGAAATTAAACAATGGATGTCCGCTAACCTTTTGCAACTCAACGCCAAAAAAACGGAAATGCGGATTATCGGTCCTGCTAGACACCGAACTCTATTTAATAATACTACTCTAACATTTGACAACCAAACAATTAAACAAGGCGACACGGTAAAGAATCTGGGTATTATCTTCGACCCAACTCTCTCCTTTGAGGCACACATTAAAAGCATTACTAAAACGGCCTTCTTTCATCTCCGTAATATCGCTAAAATTCGCTCCATTCTGTCCACTAAAGACGCTGAGATCATTATCCATGCGTTTGTTACGTCTCGCCTCGACTACTGTAACGTATTATTTTCGGGTCTCCCCATGTCTAGCATTAAAAGATTACAGTTGGTACAAAATGCGGCTGCTAGACTTTTGACAAGAACAAGAAAGTTTGATCACATTACGCCTGTACTGGCTCACCTGCACTGGCTTCCTGTGCACTTAATATGTGACTTTAAGGTTTTACTACTTACGTATAAAATACTACACGGTCTAGCTCCATCCTATCTTGCCGATTGTATTGTACCATATGTCCCGGCAAGAAATCTGCGTTCAAAGGACTCCGGCTTATTAGTGATTCCCAAAGCCCAAAAAAAGTCTGCGGGCTATAGAGCTTTTTCATTTCGGGCTCCAGTACTCTGGAATCCCCTCCCGGTAACAGTTCGAGATGCCACCTCAGTAGAAGCATTTAAGTCTCACCTTAAAACTCATTTGTATACTCTAGCCTTTAAATAGACTCCCTTTTTAGACCAGTTGATCTGCCATTTCTTTTCTTTTTCTTCTATGTCCCACTCTCCTTTGTGGAGGGGGTCCGGTCCGATCCGGTGGCCATGTACTGCTTGCCTGTGGATCGGCTGGGGACATCTCTGCGCTGCTGATCCGCCTCCGCTTGGGATGGTTTCCTGCTGGCTCCGCTGTGAATGGGACTCTCGCTGCTGTGTTGGATCCGCTTTGGACTGGACTCTTGCGAATGTGTTGGATCCATTATGTATCGAACTTTCACAGTATCATGTTAGACCCGCTCGACATCCATTGCTTTCCTCCTCTCCAAGGTTCTCATAGTCATCATTGTCACCGACGTCCCACTGGGTCATTATTGTCACCGATGTCCCACTGGGTGTGAGTTTTCCTTGCCCTTATGTGGGCCTACCGAGGATGTCGTAGTGGTTTGTGCAGCCCTTTGAGACACTAGTGATTTAGGGCTGTATAAGAAAACATTGATTGATTGATTGATAATGTTCTGTGTGCCACAGAAGTAAGGAGAAACCATTTTTAGTCACCTTGAGACTCTCTCACTGAAACCTACTAATCAGGTTAGAAATCCAGGTGTAATAATGGACTCAGACTTGAACTTTAACAGCTACATTTAGTCAATACCATCAGCATCTTTTTACCACCTGAAAAACATTGGTCTGATTTAGTACCTAGGCACCAGCGCCCCCCGCGACCCCAAAGGGAATAAGCGGTAGAAATGGATGGATGGATGTATAAATTGAGTCTGTGCAATCTTTATTTGTGTAATGCCGTTGGTCAATAATAACTGCTGTTGACCTCAGCTACCAAGTGGCAACAAGATTTAGTTATTTCAAAGTTCATGTTAAAAATAAACCCACGGGCTGTAGTTTAAGGACTGCTGAATTAGGCAATTATGGTACCAATAAGATGATAGCCTCTATGGGGTGCTAGGACCTGAGGGTCACCATAAAAACATATTTTGTTTAAAAAATAATGATAGTAAATTACAATATTCTACTGTAAACATAAACAAAATACAACATACATTATTCTGACATTTACACAAAATATTCAGTAACATGTTGAACACTTTTCTACTAGAAATTAAAATGCCTACCTTGATAAATACAGGGTTTTTACAGGTAACAACACATTTATTTTAATGCCTTTTAATGCCACTTAAAACAAAACATGTGTCCGACCCCATAATGTTATGGTATATAATCAAAGGTTCACAATTGTCTGTATACACACTCTTGTAAGCATTTGACAGAGATAATGTTAAATAGTTAAAACACTTACATCAACTGTTAATATGTAGTGAATTAGAAATGGCTCGCAAGACTCTTTCATCTGAGAATTCATTTGTTTATTTTTATTTTTCTGTAGAACCATCCAGTGTTCTGACTTTGTGCAAAGACGTAGACGACAGCCAATTCAAAGGTTCTGCCGGTCAATCATCATCACACTGTAACTTCAATCAAAAGATTAAAGGGCAACTGCACTTAAGCTCTCTAAATAAACATCCAATTCTGAAATAGTTGATCAATATAACATACTCTGAAGGGATTTTCAAAATGTTATCTCTTTAAAACATGCTGTAAAAATGCATATCCACTGAAAGTAGGCTTTATAATAGCCACAAACTGGGAGATACATTTTTAAAAAATCAGGATTCAATTTTTTTTTTAATTGTTAAAAGGTTTTACAGAATAATAAATGAACAGCGAACTAAGAACGCAAATGGTGCATGATTACAAACTTAGATGACTAATTTAAACATTAAAAAACAACAATAAGATGCATGAAAAAAAAAATTAATCAATATACCATATTGAATAGCTTTTCCTTTACGCCCTGTCAGTTGTTTAAAATGTGTACAGTAGATAGCAAGTTAAGTATAAAGTCAGGCAGTTGAAGGAACTCTCATTCATTTGCTGTGGGAATGTCAAAAAATAAATTGTTTGAGCATCCTAGACCACCGTGAGGTGCCTGCGTCACGAGTGTTGCTACTGTAATATTAGCCAGGTTAGCTCATGTGTGTTGAACTGGATACAACTGAAATAAAGGAGTCATGTATGATCCTCCTTAACATGACATGGAGTCCGAGTTAAGGACTACACACCCACAGTGACCAAAGAACGGCAAAGATTGGGCCCCCAGAGCCATTTGATTTTGCCATCCAGCAAAGAAGCCGTAATGCAGGCTGTGTGTTTCTTGCTTTTGAAACTTACAATACATCTAGTATCCGGTTTAAAGCCAGAGAAAGAAACGCACAGACGTAGCAATTTATCAATGACTCCAAGGTTCATAAGTTCATTTTCATCCATCGCTTTATGGATTGACGTATTGACATTCGACCAACCCGACAATTGTATTACATTTTTATACCTCTGGACATCGCTTTTATGCTCTTTATGCCATTTATGGCCTTAATTTTGGCAACATCCATTTCAAGTACCAGGAGAGTGGGGAAAAACAAGTTGACGTTATGCTCAATTGTGTTTCATTTTATTCATTAAACCATATCCAATTGTAATTACAATCCGCAAAGTATGTGAAAATATTGTCTAACATCACAAAATGCCATCATTTCAGTCAGCCATTTTGAATATTCCGCTCCGAACAACTTCGGTAATTTCTATATATTGATGTTTGTTTAGCATTCAGCAATACTGCTACATGATGCGTAGTGTTTCAAAAATTGGATCTGTTTAGCTGGGCTTTTAAAAGTTGTAGTTCATCCTCCTTATATTTACAATCCAAAATATAAGTTTCAGATCAAAATTTTTTCCAAAGTAATCATTAAAATTAAAGTTAAAGTACACATGATTGTCACACACACACTAGGTGTGGTAAAATGTGTCCTCTGCATTTGACCCATCCCCTTGATCACCCCCTGGGAAGTGAGGGGAGCAGTGGGCAGGAGCGGTGCCGCGCCTGGGAATCATTTATGGAGAGTCAACCCCTAATTCCAACCCTTGATGCTGAATGCCAAGCAGGGAGGCAATGGGTCCCATTTTTTAGTCTTTGATATGACTCGGCTGGGGTTTGAACTCCAAACCTACCGATCTCAGGGCGGACACTCTAACCGCTAGGCCACTGAGTAAGCTCTTACAAAGTCTGCATGATTTGCATTGTTTTCGGTGATAAAGGGACCTGTGTTTCCTACCTCTACGCCCAACGATGACACGACTCGCTATCTCATTATCTCTCAAAATGGCTTGGGAATCTCAGTGAGATTGACACTATTTTGAGCATATCTATTTCCTTGCAAACTTTGGAAGTCATACATAAGATACAGTATACATGGTAATAGATTCAATATGGAGGAAACTTGTTTTTCCACTCTACTGGTACTTTAATAACATTTAATGCTTTTTAATGCCCCGCAGAAAGCCTGAAATATATATTTCGAGGACTTCATCCAGCAAGTAAATCAAGTCCCATAGATCTGTGCATTCTGCACTTTTGCAACAATGCACAATGCAACAATCAGCTATGAAAACTAACCATTATTTTGCTGAATAATATGTACAGCATATCTGTTTTTTTTCAGAAAGAATACGCAATTTGTCAGAGGTTGTCCCGTCATGTAATGCATGAGAAGCATTAATTTCACATTTACAACTAATAAAAGCAAGTTTTACTATGAAGCGGCAACGTGATAGGCAGACATTGTTAGTCAGTTAATTAGCTGCAGTTTTAGCAGCTGATGACAGCCACAGGAATCGATAAGGGAGTCATTTGCCAGTTTTTTTAATGATTGCCCTTTTGAATAAATCAGAACACTGGGAACCGATTCCCAATAAGAATCAGTTTTTGATTGTCATCTCTGCTTACGTGTGTCTATCAGCATGTATGTACAAAGTTTGTGTTGGTTTGTATACAGTAAATGTATGTAAGCATGCACTGTCTTTAGGTATGTGTGAATACAATATATGTATGTATTAATCCCTTCATTTTGTATCGCTTTTCAACAGGTTAACAATGGGCAGCAGTCTCAGTAAAGAAGCTCAGAGTTTTCGGTCTTCGGCTATCTTCTCTAGATCCACCGATGGGCATTTCCAGGCCAGCTGCAAAACATAATCCCTCCAGCCGCTTGATGGTAGATGTGGAACCCCTATTTGTGCCTGACTGAGCGTATGACTGAGCTATTCCCAGATAATAACTATCTGAGATCAATGTCACCTTGATTTGAGCATACCAACTTGATTGGAGGTGTGTTAAATAAATAAATGATAAATGGGTTGTAGTTGTATAGCGCTTTTCTACCTTCAAGGTACTCAAAGCGCTTTGACACTACTTCCACATTTACCCATTCACACACACATTCACACACTGATGGAGAGAGCTGCCATGCAAGGCGCTAACCAGCACCCATCAGGAGCAAGGGTGAAGTGTCTTGCTCAGGACACAACGGACGTGACGAGGTTGGTACTAGGTGGGGATTGAACCAGGGACCCTCGGGTTGCACACGGCCACTCTCCCACTTCTTAACATCTCCTGCCACTCTCATTGGGCTGTTAAAGATATGTTTAATACAATGGCAGGTGCTATTTCATAGTTAGTTAGTGCTAAGGAAGTGCTTATGGCGCCACATGTCTACTTGGTAAACAAATTCTAGTCTTTGGCTCGCAGTGCAGAGGGCAAAATCTTTGGTGTGTAGTTTTGTAAATAATTTGTGATGACTTGTAATACTGTACAACAGACAATAGGTGTAAGTAACATCACATAAATGTAATATGACTCCAAAGATTAATAGAAATGTATAAAACGTATAGTCTTTCATTAAAGAGCACAATACAAATATCTTTTGCACTTTTCTCACCTCAAAGAAAAAGGCGATTTGATAGTTTAGCTCTGGTGGAGTGCCAACAATTGATTATGCAGGACAGGAATCTCCAAACATAGGGAGATCTAACAAAGGGCCACAGACCAAAAATTCTAAAGATACTTGGGCCGTTTTGGAATTTTACACTATCAAATCAAGTATAATAAAAATAAATAATACAAAACAAAAAGAAAGACCAGATGTTAGCGTTAACATTTTTCTTTGTTCAATTAAAACACACCTGTACGCTCTTATTCTACTTTTTGTTTTTTTGTTTCATTTTAGTAATAATATTTTTAGAATGTTCAGCGAGTCACTAAAAAAGAAAAAAATAATTGATCTAAGACGTAGATGTCGTAACAAGTTTTCCGTAGGTGAACATGCAGAAGGGTCATCACTACTGCCAGAGGGGGGCAGTGAGGAACGTCTCCTGCCCGAGTGGACTGGTCAAAGTTACACCGCCACCGACGTGTCTGATTTTCGGCTGTCTCCATGTCTGCAAACCTTATCTAGGAAAAAAATGTCCATATATTTACCTACTGTACATTCAATTGCTCTTAGTATCTTCATTCTGCCCCACTTAGAGTTTTTATTTTCATTTGAAAACTGTATTTGTTGTAGAATACATGCCAGGAGATTGTCCAGGGTGTAACCCGCCTTCAGCCTGAATGCAGCTGAAATATGCTCCAGCACCCACCCCGACCCCGAAAGGGACAAACGGTAGAAAATGGATGGATGGATGGACATGCCAGGAAATGCAGTTCATTTCATTTTTAAAGTCATATAAAGCTGTCCAAGCAGTTGTATGTTTTGTTTTATCAATGCACCCAAAATTGAGGCTCGTACCAAAGCGTGATGCTGGTGTACGGTGACACTTTCATGCAGCACACATGCAAAAACTGGATGTACTAACGAACATATAGAAAAAGTTTGTCGTTCATTGTTTCCACGGCAATCATAACGCAAGCGTTTTGTTCTCAAATGAATGGCAAAAACCTTTTTAATTGAAAATGGACTTGTCCAAACAGCTCCTTAATGTGGCAGAGACGCAGCTGTCAGGCCCGTTAGGCAGCGTGGCCCACTGGCAGGCCCCTGGTAATTAGTGTTGGGTAAACTCATTTAGGGCCCAAATGGGTCGGGTGAGGACGGGACCAGTACGCATGGTGAGTGACCTCTGACCCCGTTGACATAGGATACAATAGGGTTATGGTCACAATCACTATCTGGATCCTATTACTCTCCATTACTCACATTACTCACCCCTCAGTGGACTGTGTGTCTGGGGGAGGCAGGGTGGGACACCCCTGCCTTACAATGAAAGAATTACTAAGCCTTTATGTCCCCTTTCTGCTGCACCCATTTGAAGCACCAAACAGGTCTGATCAGGGTCAGAGCTTGCACTGATATTATAGCTGCAAAGGTCAGGGCCTCTCTCGCTAAATGTGGGGCAGGTGCCCCCCCCATAAACACACACACATGATGAAGTATCCTAATTTCACTTTTCATCGCTATTATCAGTCCGTGCCTCCACAGCCGTTTGTGTGATTTCAACATAATTTGTGCTCAAGTTGCACAAACTGAATAGACACGCACACACACAGACAAAATTCACACTTATTCACATAATTAAATACAGACAACGTTGACATATTGAAGCAAAACCTGCAGTGGGACATTAAGAAGGCTGTTGGTACTACACCCAGTACAGTAAGATGCACATACTGTATTCATTAGATTTTTATCCTGATTCACTGCTACCTGAATTTAATTAGATTCATGTTTTTGAACAATATGAGTACACAAGAAACAAATAGTCAAATCATTTAATTTGAAGCAAAATAACATAAATGAACAGAATAAAATTAATAACTTTACACCACAGGGGCCGCTGCAGTCAATAATTAAAGGCCTAATGAAATGAGATTTTCTTATTTAAACGGGGATAGCAGGTCCATTCTATGTGTCATACTTGATCATTTTGCGATATTGCCATATTTATGCTGAAAGGATTTAGTAGAGAACATCCATGATAAAGTTTGAAACTTTGAGTGCTAAGATAAAATCCTTGCCTCTACCGGAAGTCACGGACGATGACGTCACATGTTTGATGGCTCCTCACATATTCACATTGTTTATAATGGGGGCCTCCAACATATAGTGCTATTCGGACCGAGAAAACGACAATTTCCCCATTAATTTGAGCGAGGATGAAAGATTCGTGTTTGAGGATATTGATAGCGACGGACTAGAAAAAAAAAAAAAGTAAAAAAAAAAAAAAGTGTTTGCATTAGGACGGATTCCGATGTTTTTATACACATTTAGTAGGATAATTCTGGGAAATCCTTTATCTTTCTATTGTGTTGCTAGTGTTTTAGTGAGTTAAATAGTACCTGATAGTCGGAAGAGTGTCTCCACGGGTGTCTTGATGCGCAGTGTCTCAGGGGAATCGACGGCAGCTATGGGCGGCACAAGCTCAGCTTTCCTCCGGTAAAAACTTAATTTTTAACCACAATTTTCCCACCGAAACCTGCTGGTTCACATTCCGTCGTGTTTCATGTTCGCCATAGTAAATTTTCACCTCCAGGAATTTTAAACAAGGAATCACCGTGTGTTTGTGTGGCTAAAGGATAAAGCTTCCCAACTCCATCTGGCTACTTTGACTTCTCCAATATTAATTGAACAAATTGCAAAAGATTCAGCAACACAGTTCTCCAAAATACTGTGTAATTATGCCGTTAAAGCAGACGACATTTAGCTGTGTGTGTGCGTAGCGCTCATACTTCCTAAAAACCTGTGACATCTTGCGTACACGTCATCATTACATGACGTTTTCAAGTAGAAACTCCCGGGAAATTTAAAATTAGAATTTAGTAAACTAAAAAGGCCGTAATGGCATGTGTTGCAATGTTAATATTTCATCATTGATGTATAAACAATCACACTGCGTGGTGGGTAGTAGTGGGTTTCAGTAGGCCTTTAATAAAGCAAAACATGTTCTAGACCAAAAATCAATTCATATTCTCTACTGCTCACTAGTGTTACCATATCTCAGTTACCGTGTAGAAATATGGGGAAATAATTACAAAAGTACACTTCATTCACTAACGGTGTTACAAAAAGGATCAGTTAGAAATAATACGTAATGTTGGATATAGAGACTATACAAATCTTTTATTTATTGAATCAAAGATACTGAAATTCCACGACATAGTGAATATGCAAACAGCTAAAATTATACACAAAGCAAACTATAACCTGCTACCAAATAATATACAACAATTCTTCTCAAAAAAGAGGAGAAATATAATCTTAGAGAAAAATGTAATTTAAAACATTTGTACGCACGTACAACACTTAAGACCTTCAGTATATCTGCATGCGGAATTAAAATTATGGAATGGATTAAGCAAAGCAATCAAACAATGTGCTAATATGATTCACTTCAAGAAACTCTTCAAACTTAAATAGTTTTCAAAGTACAAACCACCATGATAGACAATCTGAATGTATTTCATCCATTCATTCATTCTCAAAATAATCTTACTTATGTCATCATATGAAATATAACTTACGCCACCAATTATTAATTATTTATTCATTTTTATTGTGATTACTTATGGAGTATATTGTGAATAAATTGAGAACAGGAAGTGAACAAAAGTTTTAGCAACTGCTATGTAAATTAAAAGGGTTAAGATCAAATAAGCTCTGCTTCTTTCTACTCCTTTTTGAACATGTTGAAAAGAGAGACTGGTAATTGTGATGTATCATGTTGTATGCTTGCATGTTTGAAATAAACTCAAACTCAAACAGTGAGGCAATCTCTTGAATGAGTTACCTTTCCTCATGCTGGGGATCGAACTTGTCACAGACTGCTCTTGTAAAGTCTACAATATTTTTAACTCTCTTTCAAACTACCAAGTGAAATTTATTTAAAAAAAAAAGTACAATTAAATAAAATATTTGGACTATTACAAAACAAATGATTTTTAATGGATTGTTGAATGTGCATTGCAACTTCACTAAATAAAATGTGTCTGCTGCACATTTTACTCAAATAGTGTATATATCATTATTACAACAAGTACAGTACAGTTATTTCCTAATCAATGATTTGGTTATGGAAATGTTTACTCTGGTTGCACAAAATCCTTGGCATTGCCATGACTAAGACTTACTAGAATTGCAGTCACGTTTACTTATTACAGGGTATCTGCAGGAATTAACAAGTAATATTTAAAGACTTGTGAAAACTCTTTAAAGACCCATTTCACATCAAAATGGTATATATACATATATATATTAAAAAAAAAGAAAACAGAGCAAAATGGGAGGCCCAAAATTACTAGCAAAGAACAGTATATGCATTAATATACACTGCTACTTCACATTCAAGATTCCAATGTTTCATGCCCAAAGTTCCACGTTTCCAAATTTTCTTGCAAAAGGTTTATTGTGCTTGTAATACGCTTCAGTCCAGTGGTTGTGACCATGCATTATACTTATTTTAAGCCATATTATTGATCATGGACACATCTATTTTACACAAATGATTCCGCTTTACTGTATGGGGGCTTTTGTAATCGCCACTGCTAGCTATGTGATGTATGCCGTATGAACACAACAAACTCACTGTTTGTAATGTAAATTCTGACCGGGCTGCAAAGGTAGATAGTCCTCAAAAATTTAAAAAACAGACGGAAGTGCATGCATTCGTTTTAAATAAAAGGAACGTTAACACCAGGGTTGTGACGGTACAGAATCCTTACAATTCGGAACGTACCTCAGTATTTTGGTCATGGTTTGGTTCATGCTAAACACTTTGATAAAATGTGTGCATTAAAGATGCTAAAACCAATCTATCCACAATTTTCTACCGCTTATTCCCTTTTGGGGTCGCGGGGGGTGCTGGCGCCTATCTCAGCTACAATCGGGCAGAAGGCGGGGTACACCCTGGACAAGTCGCCACCTCATCACAGGGCCAACACAGATAGACAGACAACATTCACACTCACATTCAAACACTAGGGCCAAATTTAGTGTTGCCAATCAACCTATCCCCAGGTGCATGTCTTTGGAAGTGGGAGGAAGCCGGAGTACCTGGAGGGAACCCACGCATTCACGGGGAGAACATGCAAACTCCACACATAAAGTTCCCGAGCCTGGATTTGAACCCAGGACTGCAGGAACTTCGTATTGTGAGGCAGACGCACTAACCCCTCTTCCACCGTGAAGCCCCTAAAACCAATCTAATGTATGTGAATTTACTGTATTATAAGCTATATACAAGCTCTGTATCATAAGTGAATCAAGAAAATTACTGTAATATCAAAAAATACATATCCATAATATTTAATTTTTTAGAACAAGCCGCGAGCAAATGAAATACAAACTTTGTGTGAAATATGGCCCACAAGCTGCACTTTGGACACCATTTTTACAGTGTTTCTTTTAAAGGGGAACATTATCCCCAAATTTATGCAAGCGTCAATATATACCTTGATGTTGCAGAAAAAAAACATGTATTTTTTTAAACGATTTCCGAATTCTAAATGGGTGAATTTTGGTAAATTAAACGCCTTTCTGTTTATCGGTCTTTTAGCGATGACGTCAGAACGTGACGTCACCGAAGTAACACACCCGCCATATTCATTTTCACATTACAAACACCAGGTCTCAGCTCCGTGTTTTTTCCATTTTTCGACAATTTTTTGGAACCTTGGAGACATCATGCCTCGTCGGTGTGTTGTCGGAGGTTGTAACAACACTAAAAGGGAGGGATTCAAGTTGCGCCACTGGCAAGAAATCTGCCGCCAGACCCCCATTGAATGTGCCAGAGTGTCTGCACATTTAACCAGCGATGTGCTAATCAGACATATTTGGTCACGGCTTGACTGCCAGCTAATCGATGCTAACATGCTACTTACGGTAGCTGTATGTACATTTGAAACTAGATACCCACATTTAATGCGAAACAAACACTTACCAATCGACGGATTTAAGTTGCTCCAGTGTCACAAGATGCGAAAGTCCTGATTGTTTGGTCTGCACATTTTACCGGCGATGCTAATAAGGCAGCCATGCTATGGGCCACTTCATTAGGTACACCCACGCTATGGCCGAATAGCGTCAATAGCTATTCGCTCAATAGCTTCAGTTTCTTCTTCAATTTCTTTTTCGCTATCTGCCTCCATAGTCCGACCATAAAGTACTATCTATCTATCTATCTGTCTATCTATCTATCTGTTTCAATACATGCGTAATCTGTTGAATCGCTTAAGCCGCTGAAATCAGAGTCTGAATCCGAGCTAATGTCGCTATATCTTGCTGTGGTAACCGCCATGTTGTTTGTATTGGCAGCCCTGTATGACGTCACAGGGAAATGGACAGTGGTTTCGAAGATAGCGAAAATAAGGCACTTTAAAGCTTTATTTAGGGATATTCCGGGACCGGTGAAATTTTGAAAAAAACTTCAAAAAATACAACTGATTTTTATTGTTTTTGACCCTTTTGAAACTGTGATAATGTTCCCCTCTAGGGGAAGTGCAACAGAAAGAGCTTAAACTAGTATGAATGTTTATTTCCTAATGTATATTATTAGTTCCATCATTTTGTGACGTTCTTCATCTCTACTCAACAATGACGGCACACCTCTTTTATCTTATGGACTCGACTTTGTCCATTTATGTATTTCATGGGGGGTAACAGGTGCGAAGCACCTCAAGGGAAGGGAGTAGAGCTAAGAGGAAAGGCTGGCATCTGTGTTCTACCAACAGGAACGTCAAGTGCAGCGCCTTCACTGACGACCAGCAGAGCACATCAGCTGACGTGAACGAGACTGGGTGCACTTCATTGTTTTCGTCCTACTAAATCTCTGCTTCCATGCCAAAGGCCTCAACTTTTCATCTGTTTTAGGCAGACTACTTCTTGTCCGTCACTTAAAATGTGTAACGTGGGAAAGCTGTCCCAAACAGTTGGGTCCATAATGGAAACTCATAAATTCAATGTAAAACCTTCCCGAATTCCATGTAAGACATTTTATGAGATTTTAAGAGAATTTTAGACATTTTAAGGCCCTTTTTTCAAACAACATTTTAAGACTTTTTAAGACACCACAGATGACGAGCACATGCCGCATGTGACATCATGTTTTATGCAAGTACAGGCCACTTCACAGACCCATTTACTACATACTATATATATATATATATATATATATTTTTTTTTGTAATGTGAACGAATTGGTAAAAAGATTGGCTTTAACAACAAAACCTAATTAGGCATCATACCCTGCATTGTGAACATAGCCTTTGTTGATTTCTTTTTAAATGAGGACATTTTAAACAATTCTTCTCTTAAAAAGACAATGCATATGATAAAAAACAAAGTGTGACTAACCTACAACCAATGACACATGAATGCTCACATCCCCGCTGTGTGGAGGCATTTGGCTCTGGGCTTCAAGGAGCTGTTAAAATGTTGTCCGCTGACCCCCCAATCCCATCACCTCTGTAGGAAAGAGGGTTGTTAATTTGTTGCGCTTGACCCCGGGCTTTGTGCCTGACGTGTATCCAGTTTGTAAAAGCTGCTTTTATCTGCTTTCTAAATATGTCTGGGCTCAAAGGGTTATGATGCTTTTATATTGTTCACAGAAGAAGACAATGGCTGGAGGGTGCAACTGAACCCCCACTGACACCCTCTCACATGCACAGACACACACGCCTCCCCCATTGAAACCCATTTTGGCTAGAACGTCGACAAAAGTCATATCCAAAGTAGTTTGGAGTAGAGGCATGTCGTTGGGATCTTTTGAACATAAACGATAGTTTTTTTTTAAATGTGTTTAAGTGGCACTGACAAATAAGATATGTTTTGGGGATTTGTATTGATTTGTTGTACCTATTTAATGCGCCTTTAAAGTAACTTGTTTGGAAGTATGCCCTGAAAAACATAATGGGGTCATAGTTTCATCCCTTACCAAATCCTATTTTAATTTTGACAATGATACTACAAAAATGAAGTATTTTAAAGTTACGGTAAGGCGTTCCATCTGGTGATTCTTGTTTACATTTTGTCAAAGTATTCATTCATTAATCCATCCTTCCATGCAAACAAAACTCTATAGCTTCCTGACATTATCTTGTCTTTTAACACACTTTTGGTGCAAAGTTGATGCACAGTTCACATTACATTTTGTATTACGCATGAGTTCCTAGCATTTATGGTAAAAGTCCACCCATTATGCAGCATATTAATGTTTTCACAAAGTCATTGGCTATTTAATGCAGCAATCATCATTATGATTTGATGCAATTTGTTTTAGCTATGTACATTAAAAAGGAAAAATTGGTACTTTTTACAGAAGTTGATTTCTTGTTGAACCGCAGTAGACAGTAATTGGCTATTGAGTCGAGTGAGGTGTCAGTCAAAAGGTTAATGCTCGGACATGTTTAGTTGTGGCCAATGCATCCAAGCTCAACAAATAGATCAATTAATCGATACGTGGATGATATAAATATTTGATGAAAATTATGGAAGTGTTTAGAAGTGTTTTTGTTTTTATATATGTATGACTTGATGGAGACTGACATTTACTGGATCATTGCAACAGGACAACAGGATATTTGTTGTACTTTTCTACTTGATTTACTTCACTAATTTGAGTTTCAGTCACAATTATGTTTTCGACTGGTCTAGAAGTAGCCTTAAATGAGGCTGCTTGGAATGGCATGAATCTAATCTATGTAAATTAAGCTTTTCAACAACACAAAACACACCTAAACATTCAAACAATGGGCAACAAAAAAACCTTGGCTTCGCCAGAAATATACAGGTGCTGTTCATATTATTAGAATATCATGAAAAAGTTGTTTTATTTCAGTAATTATATTTAGAACGTGAAACGTACATATTAAATCAATTCATTACACACAGTGATGTATTTGAAATGTTTATTTCTTTAAATTTTGATGATTAGTTCTGACAATTACTGAAAATCCCAAATTCAGTACCTCAGAATTTAGAATATTAGTTACAACTAGTACCAAAAAATATTTTTTAGAAATGTGGGCCAACTGAAAAGTATGAACATGGAAAGTTTCAGCATGTACGGCAATCAATACTTAGTTGCAGCTCCTTTTGCCTGAATTGCTGCAGCAATACAGCGTGGCATGGAGTCGACCAGTCTGTTGCACTCAGGTGTTATGAGAACCCAGGTTGCTTTAATAGTGGCCTTCAGCTCTTCAGCAATGTTGGGTCTGGCATCTCGCATCTTCCGCTTCACAATACCCCATAGGTTTTCTCTGGGGTTAAGGTCAGGTGAGTTTGCAGGCCAATCAAGAACAGGGATACCATGGTCCTTAAACCAGGTACTGGTAGATTTGGCACTGTGTGCAGGTGCCAAGTCATGTTGGAAAATGAAATCTTCACCTCCATAAAATTGGTCCGCGGCAGGCAGCATAAAGTGTTCTAAAACTTCCTGGTAGACTGCTGCATTGACCCTAGACCTCAGCAAACACAATGAACCAAAACCAGCAGATGACATGGCACCCCAGACCATTACCGATTGTGGAAATTTGACACTGGACTTCAGGCAAGGTGGATTCTGTGCCTCTCCTGTCTTCCTCCAGACTCTGGGACCTTGATTTCCAAACAGAGATACAAAATATACTTTCATCTGAAAACATAACTTTGGACCACTGCGCAGCAGTCCAGTCCTTTTTGTCTTGAGCCCAGGCGAGACGCTTTTAACGTTGTCTCTTATTCAAGAGTGGCTTTACACAAGGAATGCGACAGCTGAAGCCCATATCTTGCATACGTTGGTGCGTGGTGGTTCTTGAAGCACTGACTCCAGATGCAGTCCACTCTTTGTGGATATCCCCCACATTTTTGAATCGGTTTTGATTGACAATCCTCTCCAGGGCGCGGTTATCCCTCTTGCTTGTACACTTTTTTTCTACCACATCTGTGTCTTCCCTTCGCCTCTCTATTAATGTGCTTGGACACAGAACTCTGGGAACATCCAACCTCTTTGGCAATGACCTTTTGTGTCTTGCCCTCCTTCTTTAAATTATCAATGGTCTTCTTTTGGACAGTTGTCAAGTCAGCAGTCTTCCCCATGATTGTGTGTCATACAGAATCAAAACGAGAGACCATTTAAAGGCTTGTCCAGGTGTTTTGAGTTAGTTAGTTAATTAGAGTGTGGCACCAGGTGTCTTCAATATCTGACATTTTCACCATATTCTAATTTTCTGAGATGTTGAATTTAGGGTTTTCATTGGTTGTCAGCTATAATCATCTCATTTTTGGCAAAAAACACTTGAAATGTATCAGTCTGTTTGGAATGAATGTATATATTCTACAAGTTTGACTTTATAAATGGAATTAATTAAATAAAACAACTTTTTCATGATATTCTAATAATTTGACCAGCACATGTAGTTCAAGTCAAGAAGTTGGGGCAGCGTTGTTCAGACGGTAAAGAAATCATCCAGAAACTGAAGTGTTTTTGGTGAGAATCCAGCTTTTGCCATCCTAGTCACTGCCGTTGTGTGCTTGGACAAGACACTTCACCCACTTCTGTATTAAAATTTGTAGCAGGACTGCTTTGAAGACTACATTTTTAATCTAAATTATACTTTTTTGTATAAATGAAGATTAAAAAAACAACAACATTTCATTGTAGGGCTGTCAAAATTAATGCAGAATGCAGAATAATCCATCATCATTATTCCTCAGATTAAACATTTTAACCCATCTACAGCACAAAATGAGTCAAAATCCCGGAACAGTTTCTGGCAATACAATTCAATTCAATGGAATCCAAAATAAAAATGTACAGAAATTCAAGATAAATACACACATTATAATATGTGTAATAAAGTGAAAATAGCGTCTATATATCACTAAATGCTACAAATTCTGTCAGCCATTATTAATATTCCGCTTCGAAAGTCTTCGATAATTTTCTTAGACTGACGTCACAATAGTTACACTTCTGTACCATAGTATCAGATCAGTCATACTAGAAATACACAAAAAATAGAGAGAGATGTCTGTCTCATGTCTATCATTCACAATCCCTATATAAAACATGAAAACTGTATTCCAAGTAGTAAATAAATAAATACATCAATGGGGGTTCTCTATTTCGCCTACAAAACCCTCTAGATATCCATCCAAAAACCGCCAACAATACTCTTCATACATATTGTGACCTGAATATTAAACAAATATTAGCAATGCTGTTATTATAAGTGCTAATGCAGACACATTATTTTTTAGCAGCAGATTGATAACACACAGCAAAGTAGCTTTCTGATGCTTTACGGTGAGCTGGCTGCAATGTCCTGCTGCTCCCACATCATTGTGTCTTGGCTCGTCAGTTATTCTAGTTTATAAATCATGCCTCTCGTCTAGATAATAGGAGGATTTGGCCATGAATCTAGAAGTGATGTGACTGGCTCACTCATTATCTCTCAAAATGGCTTGAGAATCTCTGTGAGATTGATACTATTTTGATCATATCTATTTACTTGCAAACTTTGTAAGTCTTTCAGTGTCATACATCAGATACATATGATAATAGCTTCAATTTAGAGGCAACTTGTTTTTCCATTCTGCTGGTACTTTAAAAACATCCAAACACCTCCATTAAGGTTTTATAAACATGCTATGAATATATATGTAATGTAATAACAGGCAATTTTATAAAAACATTTAATATTTACCTATTTTGATCATTTTAAACTTAAGCGGCGCATCAATTTCAAAAACACATTACGTTCACTTTTTTTTTTAACAAGATTACTAATTATTACTCACTTCAGACTTTGTAAGAGCCAACAAGCATAATAAAACATCACTCACTGTGCAATGTTTGCTGTCATTAAGATGCCGACTGCTAGGATGTTCATATATCCCTGTTTAGAGGACAAATGACTAATAATCTTCACAAAGAAAAGGGTGGGGGAAGTAATTTCTCGGAATACGTCCTCATCCTTCTTCTATCCAGGTGAGAGGCATGATTTATGATCAAGAATAAACTTCCAGCGAGCAAACACCTCACCAATCGATCATGTTGAAATTGTACACAAGCTTGTGATCACGGCGCCGCTATTGTTTGTGTGCATTAGCGTTTCTAGAAACAAATACCACTCAGACTTGGTTAATACTCAAACCACGAAATGTAAATTGTTAGCAGTTTTTGAATGGTTATTTATTGGATGTTATGGGCGAAATAGAAGACCTCCCATTGGCTTCGCTGTAAGAGGACTTCTATTTATGTTCATTTACAAGTTAGAATGCAATAAAAAAAATACATCTGTTGACGTGACTTTCATTTTGATTGTGAACTATCAGAAAAATTCCTCCCAAAAAACTGCAGTTACCCCTTTAAATTTAAAAACTATTATACAAAACCAACTTTTCTTACCAATTGGTACCTGTTTTTGCGTATTTGCATAAGTCTCAGAAATGTGAAATTAAACCATGGAGGCATGCTGGAAATATTTATACAACAATCTTGCATTCTCCCTTCAAACGAGTCATTTAGAATATACTTCTTTAAATAAGACACCTACAAAACGGTTGGAACAGAAAGCAGCTTGAAGACGGTCTGTGAAACATAATCTATGTAAAATTTTGACCAAAGAACCACCATTCGTGTTACGTGGGCCACAATAAAGTGTTTGAAATGTAAAAAAAAAGGATATGACCCCTTTTCTCCATTCTATAGTTTATACCACATACAAAAACTTCAGTGTTGTGCAAACAAATGTTTTAAATACCGTTTATTCCTATAATTGTATTTCTCCTCTAATGTTGAGAAAAATTGTTGTACATTTTGGTAGTCTGGTATTGTTTGTTTTGCACATTATCTTTGCGGTTTGAAAACATACGATATCTGTAAATAACAGTTATCTTAGAGTTAATGAACACGGAATTTGTATGTTCTCTATAGCAAGCCTAAAGGGTCATCTTAAATGCTCTATTCAGCAGTAGTTTTGTAATTGTTTCCCAGTCTCTACACACAACTCAGGTATGGTAACAGTTTAAGTTTGCATATATTTATAACAGTTTAAGTTTGCATATATTCATATCAATTTGATGATGTTGAGTAGGAATTGGCAAACACATGCATAGACATAAACAATCACTTTGGCTGGCTCCCACACTGCTCTGCATGGACACACACATCCACATACGCCCACCCCAGGCCCTGTTGTTCCACCCCCACCCCCTGTGGCCCTTTTGGCTTCTGTTTGTGTCTCCTTGTGTGTAAGGTCACCAGGACATTCCTCAACTGGCCCCTCAGTTGTGTTCAGCCGGCTGGAATAGACTCGTACCATCAACACCATATGCACTAGACACACACACTAATAGGAGACGGCCGGCAGTCAAACTAACTTATGAAGGACCCTGAAAAATGCTTATGATTTCTTAAATATCTATATATTTTTTGGGGAAACACTTTGATATTTCAATTATAATCATTCTAATAGGACAATAATGTGGCAAAGGAATACATCCAGATAGTTTTAACAAAAATACAAATATAGTAGCTGGCTTTGGGAAATGGAAGTGTCATTTAGGGTATGAGTCTTGGAGCTGGTGAACCAGTGAAAGGAGATCTACATGTGTTGTTAGGGACTGGAGGAGCATGAAATGGAAATTTGAATCAACTGGAGAAAGAGCTTCAGTGATCACACAGCTTTCGGTTTCTCAACATGGTGTGGGAGTGACGCTCATTAGTACAATGCACTGTATCAACCAGTGTTAACTTTGACAGCAGTTTTTAGATTAAGATTTAGTTGAAGTTTTTTGATAAAAATGTGTTTTAGTTTTAGTCATATTTTAGTTATCCAAATTGATTTAGTTTAGTTGACTAAATTCCTCAACACTTTAGTCATCAACTAAAATATAAAGTATAACACATATTTGAAGTTGTTATTGCAGAGCATCTCAAAAACTAAATTCACAAGACCCGCACTCCATAAAAATATCAATAAACCCATTTCACAATAACCCTACTGAGTTATTATTTTAGCTGAAATTAAGCAATTGTTTTCAAATTATGAATAATATATACCTAAAATGGTCATAAGAAAAAACTAACTAGTTTTATTCTGTAATGTGTACAACTACACAAGTGTGGACAATCTGCGTTTTGTCCACTGTCCCGTTTAAATACAACAATGAGTGTTATACAGCTAGAAGGTATTATTTCTGACATACCTGTCTTTCTTTGTGTGTTCGCTTAAAAAGTGACAAATCCTTGAAAAATGACAAAACTGCTCCTTTATGTTGTCAATTTGTGCAATATAGAGCTGCGACTAAAGTGCACTGTAAGGGTATCTTAGCTTATTAATTGGCGGACAAGTTCGTCCATGATGTACTACACAAATAGTGTTAGAGTAAGTGGTCTTGCTCCTGCGCTACCGTCTTTCATAGTAACAGTAATTCAGTACAATATGAATAATTTTGAAATATTAGCTTTGGCCTACTTACTGTTTAATGTATGTCAGGATGATTAATCTGCAGACAGTGCATCCATACCGTATGTCTTCTTTTTCTTCGAGGTGGAGAAGACATATTGCAGTGAGGTGTGTAACACAGTAGAGATGTCAAACTATGAGAATTACATATCATGTTTATTGTGACCAAAATAATCACAGTTATGATTTTGTTTGTGGTATTGTTGAAAGTGCTCAAAATTAATTGTACACACACTGAAATCATTTGACCAAGTTAAATATTTTAAATAATTAAAATAAATAGACACACCGTTAAAAAAAGCTAATATTTTGTATGTTTTGTGTTTCTTATGCTTCACTGATGATATATTGTTGGTTTTTGTATTTTATCTGTATAATGGCTAAGCTTTAGTTATTCTAAATGTTGGTTTGTACTGTAGCACTTTACGATTTATTTAGATTAAAAGTGCGTGATAAATCAAATCTTCGTTTTGTTTTCTTACACTGTTCAGCGGTCGTAAAATGCACTAGAAGAACACCTTTGTCTCTTTTCCTCTTAGGAAAGATCAATCATCATAATTTGGTGCTAAGAGAGCACAACTTGTAGGTTCAATGTGCACAGTTGAATATTTTAATTTCTCAGACAGTAATGTGCTTGTATAAGTTTAGATTTGGGTATGTTGTTTCTAAGTGGAAAAAGACAAACGTTTTCAAGTTAGCATCTAAAATAGCAAGCTGGCACTATACAGTATGCGAGTCTATCATAATGCAGTTATCAATCTTGGTTTTTTTGATAATTGTGATTTAAAAGGTTAATACAAACCTTTGGGAGTTTTGCTGCGGTCAGCATTTATACCGTTTATTGTTACATCCCTACAATACAGTCTTGGTTTCCCTGTAAAAAGTCTAAACAACTTGTTTTACAAAGTTCTGACTGGAAACCTTTAACCCCCGCCCCTGTTCCACATGCTTCTGTGATCGGATTGATTCCTAACTTGTTCCACCCACTTAAATACGACATTAAATACGATTGGATTTCGTTTCTGTCAACATTTTCATAGTAAAGTTTCCATAGCGAATCTACCGACAGATATAAGTTCGAACTATACACTACTTTGTATTACCGTATTTTCCACACTATAAGGCGCACCGGATTATAAGGCGCACCTTCAATGAATGGCCTATTTAAAACCGTTGTTCACATATTAGGCACACCGCATAATAAGGCGCATGGAATAGATGCTACAGTAGAGGCTGGGGTTACGTTATGCATCCATTAGATGGAGCTGCGCTAAAGGGAATGTCAACAAAACAGTCAGGTAGGTCAGTCAAACTTTATTAATAGATTACAAACCAGCGTTCTGACAACTCCGTTCACTCCCAAAATGAATAAACAGCTGTTTTATTATTTTCCCCGAGGTAAAATCAGTGACGTGGTATTTCGTTTATCTTTTAAGAACAGCAAGGTATAACATGTATAATATGCTGTTACGGTAAATCAAACGTGAGTGCAACAGCATGCTAACAAAATAGTGCAAAGCAATAACAATATATCAATAACTCAATGTTGCTCAAACGTTAATGTCACACAACACGACACACAAAATAAAAACAATCCCTCAAATTCTTCTTCTTCAGTGTTCGAATCAAACAGTTGGGCTAATACGGCATCACTTCGAAGTAATCATTAATAGAGTCAGTGTCGCTGCTGTTTTCTAGCAGTTCAGTGACAATTCCTTCCTTCCTGAAAGCTCGGACCACAGTTGAGACTGATACATCAGCCCAGACATTTGGTCAACGTGTGTTCGCCTTCTGTCATCCACTGTTCCCACGCAGTTCGCAGTCTAGCTTTGAATGCCCTGTTGACACTAATATCTAGCGACTGGAGTTCTTTTGTCAATCCACCCTTGTTGCTTCCTCCACTTCCGCACCATTGATTCGTTTAAACTCTGCGTCGTAAGCGTGTCTCTTAGTAGTAGCCATTTTGGGGTCGTTATACATCAGAATAAACACAGAAACGGCACGCCTCCCGCAGTCATATATCCCAGCATGCACCGCACGCTTCTTCTTCTACGGGGAAAAATAATGTCAGCGGCTGTAGAAGAAGAAAAAGCATAGAAGAAGAAGCGCACTTCTTCTTCTACGGGGGAAAATGAAGTTGGCAGCTGCTTACCATAGTTGCGAGACCTCCATCCATCCATTTCTACCGCTTATTGTGCTCAATATTGGTCTATATATAAGGCGCCCCGGATTATAAAGCAAACTGTCAGCTTTTGAGAACATTTTAAGTTTTTAGGTGCGCCTCATAGTGCGGAAAATACGGTAGATGTGACAACAACGGAGGATGCATATTCATGTATGAGCCAGTCTGCCTCACAAGATGATAGAGTAAAAAGAAGGAATTTATCAACTACAATAGTGGAAGCGTACAAGCTACTCTTGGTACATTACTAGTCCGCTGACGCAAGACACGACAAAAATGTTACAAAAAGAGCAAACTCAAATCGGTTGGATTGGCGGAAGGACGAATGAAAGCAAGATTATTTGATAAATATCTCTGCCTCCACAATTTGATTTAAATGTTTCTGGATGCAGAAAATTATAGATCCCAAATACACAACATCAGGTACCACCAATAGGTAAGAAAAGTTGGTTTTGCATGATAGGGCCCCTTTAACACATTCACATAATAAGTATTTCTGCTTTTCACAAGTTTATTGACAAACCTGCATATTTTAATTTGACACAAAAACACAATCTAGGAGCTTTTCAACCTTTGTCAGGATGTTAAGAGACAAGGGTAATTTCTGGAAGTCTCCTACGAAATCTGGAAGCGTTAGCAGCTCTATAGCAGCCTGAGTGACAGAGCAATCTTATTTAGGGTCGCACTGCTCACTTCAATATGGAGGAAGGGTTAGTAAAGGTAACTAAAAACAGTCTCCTTCAATACATGACCTGACCAGCATACTACAGGTGGCAGCATCTATGTCTGCATTCAAAAAACCAATGATAGCTCTCAATGTTGGTACCTGTAATTTAAGCAGTTTTACAAGACCTCAGAGATGCACCAGGCTTGAAGCCAGAGAGCCAGCTACAAACTGCATAGATGTAGCTTCCCACAGCGGGCCTGGCTAATTGGCACAGAACAAGTGACAAAATATTTTTCTGCAGTTAACAATTACAGGAGGAGCAACATGAGAGGGCAGTTTATTTTGCAATTAAAAAAATAAAAATCTGGTCAGAAATTTCTCAGGCAATGTTCTTCTAAGGTGCGCAGAATATTTGTTTGGAATAGATTGTTGTTAAAAATAATGTTAAAGTTCCAATGATTGTCACACACGCACTAGGTGTGGTGAAATGTGTCCTCTGTATTTGACCGATCGCCTTGTTCCCCCCCTGGGAGGTGAGGGGAGCAGTGAGCAGCAGCGTGTGCTGCGCCCGGGAATCATTTTGGTGATTTAACCTCCAATTCCAACCCTTGATGCTGAGTGCCAAACAGGGAGGTAATGGGTCCCATTTTTTTATTATTTGGTATGACTCAGCCGGTGTTTGAACTCACAACCTACCGATCTCAGGGCGGACAATCTAACCACAAGGCCACTGAGCAGGTGACCTTGTGGTTAGACTTAGACTAATGACTTAGAAAACTGCATTTGAATGCAAAGCATTAGTTTAGTCTCAAAATTTAAATCAATTTATCAAGAAAAGCCTTGATGCACAGTATTGCCAGACTTCCGTGGGCCGCATACATTTACGTGGCGGGCCAGATGTGGCCCCTGGGCCTTGAGTTTGGCACAGGTAATCTAGACCAGTGGTTCTCAACCTTTTTCAGTGATGTACCCCCTGTGAACATGTTTTTAATTCAAGTACCCCCTAATCAGAGCAAAGCATTTTTGGTTGAAAAAAAGAGATAAAGAAGTAAAATACAGCACTATGTCATCAGTTTCTGATTTATTAACATCAATACATTGGGACATGTCCACAAAAAAATCTATCTGTCAACACTGAATATTGCATTGTTGCATTTCTTTTCACAGTTTATGAACTTACATACATATTTTGTTGAAATATTATTTAATAATAATATTTATAAAGGATTTTTGAAATGGGCTTCACGGTGGGAGAGGGGTTAGTGCGTCTGCCTCACAATACGAAGTTCCTGCAGTCCTGGGTTCAAATCCAGGCTCGGGATCTTCCTGTGTGGAGTTTGCATGTTCTCCCTGTGATTGCGTGGGTTCCCTCCGGGTACTCCGGCTTCCTCCCACTTCCAAAGACATGCACCTGGAGATAGGTTGATTGGCAACACTAAATTGGCCCTAGTGTTTGAATGTGAGTGTGAATGTTGTCTGTCTATCTGTGTTGGCCCTGCGATGAGTTGGCGACTTGTCCAGGGTGTACCCCGCCTTCCGCCCGATTGTAGCTGAGATAGGCGCCAGCGCCCCCCGTGACCCCAAAAGGGAATAAGCGGTAGAAAATGGATGGAAGGATGGATTTTTGAAATGTTGCTATCTTTACAATATTTTTTTAAAATGTCACGTAACCCTTGGCATACCTTCAAGTACCCCCAGGGGTACGCGTACCCCCATTTGAGAACCACTGATCTAGACCACAAGGAAGTGTGATAAATGTAGATTAAAATGATCACAGGTCCCCTTTATATATTTAAAATTATCTTGTAATCATGTGCAATTTGTATAGTTATAAAAAAACAAACCCGACTCAACTCTCATTTTCAAAATGTGCAAACTTTCAAGAGAATGCCAGTTTTCTATATTAACTGATGCTTCATTGCAAATTACAGTTTATAAAAAGTGCCTAAAATAAGATTAAAAATGAAAGGTTTGAATCATTTTGGATGCAACTGTATGGTGTAAAGTAGTCCGACCCTCGTGTCAAATTAAGCACAAAAACATGATTTGGATTACTGCTGTAGTGTGTATGTACAGTATTTTTTGTCGTGGGTGTTTGTAACGGTGTCTGTGAGGAATGGGTGCCTACAATGCATGTAGCTATCCATGTGTGTAAGGAATGTAAGTTGAGGTGCTGTGTGTAAGTGTAATGAGGGGGTTCACAGCGAGCCGTGATTATTCTCACCTCCTGCAGTGTGCATCCTTTGGACCTACGGGTCCTAGAGAAAGCGCCAGTATTTAGCTGGTGGGAACGCACATTCTGCCCCCTTATCGCATTGTTGCAGCCTCGCTCTTTTCTTCTCTTTTTTTAACTAATTGAATTCTTGACTCCTGAGCCACAGGGACGGCTGGTCAGAGAGCAATGGAGAAAGACGTGAATTTGAGGATTTTTCTGGAGGTTGAGTAGGGCAAACCAGTGGGGGTGAAATTGGAGTGTGTGAGGTTGGCTGCTGGGAGTATTCATCTAGGGCAGGCTTGAGCTGGCTGGGTGGCGGCCGTGGCATCAGTCTGTACTTTGATACTAAAGGTCAAAGGTCATCCCCCCTGGCGATGGTGAGAAAGTGGCGAATAGCTGACGGTTTATCCAACAATCATTTTCTTCCTTTAAAATGTTCAAAAGCACTTTTGGCCCCTGGTAGATCTTTGTAGTTGTGCTTGAGGAATTCTAGACAAAACAATTCTATCCCCCTCCTTGTTCTCACCTCTCTTCAGGGTAGCTTCTCCCTTCACTGGCTTCTACCCTGGCCCCCTTTTTCCTACACTAATGGTCAGTGTTGCATGCACCCCACACTAGACCCACCCAAACTCCAAATCAGGATACCGCCTTGTTTGGCAAGAATGTGGCACAGAATAATGTGCTGACATAATTGGATTTTGGCTACTCGACATGGGAGATCATCAAAGTAAAACAAACAAATCTCTGTCTTTGAAAAGATATGCATTGATTTAACAACAGGGAATCATTATTGTGTGGTGGGTCAAATGAGACAGAAATAAATACATAAATCACTAAACAATTACTTAAATATGTTAATTAGTTCAAATTGCAATTCAGCAAATGTGTTGTTAAATGTGTCATGAGTTAATTGAATGCAAAATCATATTTATATATTTAACTCTATGATTAATTAATTAAAAAGTAATGATTTCACAATTAAATAATTTGTCACTATTTAATTATTATTTTTTATTAACTATTTTATGGTTTATTTAATTATTTCATGTGTGTCAGCATTTCATGAATTTATTATGAAAGTAATTGGGTGGTCGTAACACAAATTTAGTACAATGATTGCTTCAGAAAAGAATAGAATAAAATAAATCTTTATCATCCACCAACGTGAAAAATTGTCTTTTGTCTGAACTTTTAAAGTATTTCGAAACATGGTGGCTAAGGGGGGGATACTAATATATTTTATATATTATATCTACCACCTATTTTTGAGTTTGTGGTAGATATTTTAGACCTTACATATTATGTGGAAGCAAGACCTGCTGACAGAGAGCATGCCACAGTTAAAGTAGAGGAATTTGTTTGGCGTTGTCAGAGCTATTTTACACTTTTTGAAACCAAGATTGACCAAGGTGTACGCTGCCTTCAGCTCGAGTGCAGCTGGGATAGGCACCAGCCGAACCGTGACCCCCGAGATGGGCAAGCGGTAGGAAATGGATGGCTGGATATTGACCAATACTCCTCCACTTCTTTAAAGTTCCACAGACAAGTGTAAGTGCCAATCAGGTGTTAGGATCCGCGCACTGACTTTGACGGCGGAATTTGAAAGATTAAATTAAATAATGAAGTGCTACCACACATCTTTATAAAATAAATAACTAAATAAACAATCAATTAAATAGTGGAAAACGTGATTATTAAAGGATTGATTAAAACATGAAATTAAATCATAAGACAAATAAATGTTGACATATTTAGGCAAATATTTATGTAGATTTAATATTACATAGAATGTATTAATGGCACATTTAATAACACACTTATTTATTTAATTCCATCCATCCATCTTCTACCGCTTGTTCCTCTCAGGGTGCGCGGGTGGCTGGAGCCTATCCCAGCTGCATTGGGTGGAATGCGGTGTACACCTTGGGCAAGTCGGTATTTTATTCCAATTATAATTAATTCAAATATGAATTTGTTTCATTCTATCTCATCTGACCCTTTACATGATTGTATATATGATGACATATGATCCCCCTGATGTGTGTGAGTAAACACACAAACACCCTGAGCAACAACAGACGTGCGGACTGTGGCCACACCAGTAGCACAACTATTCCAAACTTGACATCATAAGTTATATGTGTTATTGTTGTATCCAAATGACAGCAGTCATTTCCTTTAGATTATTTTCTATTATTGGTGATTTGGCCCACTTACTGTACAATTAAATTAAATTGTATGTCTGGGTGGGAATCCTGCTTTGGAAAGAATGTGTACACCTTTCAGAGATCACTTTTAATTCCCCTTATAAAATTCCCATGTTGCAGAATGGGATGTGTGCTGTAGCACAAGCATGCATCACAAGCATCATTACAATTTGTATTAGCATTTCTGTCATCGAGTGACAGCATTTAATGATTAATATCCACAAATTAACATTCCTTGCTTTTTCACCATAATAACAGTTATAACCATTGACTTCTCTTAATTTAACTGTTAGCTATGAGCTAACTAGCAAAACAACAACACTAACACGTATATAATGCGCTGTTGATGACACTGATTGGCTGCGTGAGAGCCGCATTACGGCCTAATTAAAGTTTAAGTTAAAGTACCAATGATTGTCACACACACACACACACACACTAGGTGTAGGTATGGCGAAATGATTCTCTGCATTTGACCCATCACTCATGAACACCCTCTGGGAGGTGAGGGGAACAGTGAGCAGCAACGGTGGCCGCGCCCGGGAATCATTTTTGGTGATTTAAGCCCCAATTCCAACCCTTGATGCTAAGTGCCAAGCAAGGAGGTAATGGCTCCCGTTTTTATAGTCTTTGGTATGACTCGGCCGGGGTTTGAACTCACACCCTACCCATCTCAGGACGGACACTATGACCTGTTATTTACAGTTAATGTGTGTTGTTGTAATTATCCGACTTAGTGGCCGAGTCTAATGAGCACGTCTGTTGGCACAAGTGAGAGAAAGAGCAAGCGGCTGTACTTGATATGACAGCTAACAATCAGTTGTTTTTGGCATGGTTGATATGACAGAAAATGACCAGCTTTGCTAAATAGTAGTTTTTTGCTAATGTTATTTTGGTGGGCTTACAGACTACAATATACCGTTTTGCTCGATCAAGTGATTGATGGACCATGGACTGCTGTACTCCTTAAAGTGTCTCGACAGACATTAAAATATTTGAACAGTGTCGCCGCTCGATGTCACCTGTCACTCAGAGTTGCATTTCAAAATCGTACAGAATAAATTATGTGTTTATTGTTTAGTTTTAGTTGGATTTTATTTTATGCGCAATATAAAGTACTATCTATCCATCTATAGATTTGCTGTGCTCAGAGGACACATGAGCAGTGTGCAATCGCGCAGGCATGCCCCTTAGAAGGAACACTAAAAACGACTATAGTTGGTTATAAGATTTACTGTTAGATGGAAATGGTAATTGTTATTTATTTAGCATTGAACACGGTTTATAATTCGATGCTATTTCCCTTGATCAAAGGATATCACTTTACCGGAAAAGGTGCTATAAATACTGCAGTTAAGTGTGACATACAATTTATATGAGAATTGAGTCAATGTTGTCCATCTATGTTGGCCCCGGGAAGAGGTGCCGACTTGTCCGGGGTGTACCACGCCTTCCGCTCGAATGCAGCTAAGATAGGCTCCAGCCACCCCTGCAACCCCAAGAGTGACAAACGGTTGAGAATGGATGGATGGATGAATAAATTGATAAAGTTTTGTTTTTGATTTTCTCAGCCTTTTCAAGTTCAGACAGGCTAAATTACAAAAAAAACATTAACTTTAATAATTAAACAGAGCAGTCAGAAAAACCACAAACAAAAACATCAGAGACCCTATTTTTTTTAACCTTCCACCTTCTGTGGAGCCTAATATTTAAAAAGTGTAACTTTAATCATTATGAGACTGATACATGGAAAATAGTAACTGAAAAACAAAAACACTCAGATAAAAAAAGTTCAAGAATTATGTTTTAAAATCAATGTCTTTTGAGGAAGCATCATGGGAAAGATGGGGGCGACCATTCTGCACCTGCCTTGACATTTCCACTCAGCTCCGATAACCCTCACTAACAAAGCTTGTCTTAATACCCACTGGAAAAAGGAACACACATGGGATTGATGATGTGGGAGAAAGGTCGTGCTTGTGTAAGGATTGACACTTTTACAGTCAAAAAAACAAATCTACTGATCTTACCAGGTCATCAAATGAGATAGACGCAGCCACAACATGATCAACACCACACACCAA
The DNA here is from genome assembly GCF_033978795.1 of Nerophis ophidion. Lineage (NCBI taxonomy): Eukaryota > Metazoa > Chordata > Actinopteri > Syngnathiformes > Syngnathidae > Nerophis > Nerophis ophidion. The sequence continues at coordinate 42,619,179 of NC_084619.1, forward strand.
ATTACACAAGAACCATGTACACAGTGCACAGAAAACCATCTACAACATATGAATAAATAACTTGCAGAAATATCTGGGCAGTGCTAACTTTAAATCGTTTTCAGTCTAAGTGAAAAAAGTCTATGGTTCATTTACTGAATAGCTACAATGAACTTTGCTTTCATACAGTACCAACAACTTTGAAATGAAATGTCCACAAATGACCACAATGTGACTAAAGACTCTCAGCTTTAAGTTTTTGTGGTGTTGATTATTGTTTGAGTGGACAAAAGTAACACCAAGATAGGATTGTGTAGTGTAACAGTGTTATACTGTTCTCATTAACCAAACAGTACATAGAGTAGATGAACAGAAACACTAAAGAAGTCCCTAAAGACTTTTTGAAGAAAACTCAATGCCCTACTCTTCACCAGCCATGTCAGAAAATAATCGCTTTAGTTATCACTGGCAAACTTTATACCCGCTTTGTCGATAGGAACAAGCCACGGAATAGATTTTTCTCGGCAGGTTTGGGGCAGTTTCTTTAGCAGTAAGCTTCTTTTTTGGGCTTTCTAAACACTGTTGTAGCAATCCTGGCTTTTTTTGGTGGCTGATAAAGTTTGATGTGGTGAAGTAATCTCATCCCATTGGAGATTTCCCCCCCCATTTAAATTTATCGGAGCTATTTTTAATGTTAATATATTATATTCGCTCAACTCATTTATATATGACGTTTTAATTCCTTATATCAACCAGATAATTGTCTGTCCAATATTTATTGTGCACTGCTAACAGCCAGAAAGAGTGACAGAAAGGTATTCCATAAGCACTTAGCCTGGTTTTCAAGCTTTTAACTTTGTAGACTGTCAAAGTAAAATAATTTTTGTGGAAAGCTTGTTATGGTACTAAGGGACAGGAAGGGTGCCTTTCATCAGCCGTCTACACAGTAAACAGATACGGTGTTGTCCAATTTAGCAAGAGTCACTGCTAGCAAAAGTGCTAAAGAGATACCAGAATCTGGAGGATCGTTTCTGTCGTTAAAGTCTTTTGTTTTCACCCTTTTGTGAACTATGTTCACAAAGACAAATAAATCAAAAACAATGCTAAAAACTGGAACTATTATTGCTGCATTTCAACCAACAGAAAACTTTACTAAAAATAATAATTCACACTGTTCAATCTCTAACTGTTGTTCTTTGCCTGTATCCTTGTACCTTCCTAAAAAGAAAATGAAGTAAACCAGGGGTGTGCCGCGCAGTTCTTGGCCTGGAGTTTGTTGTTTTTTTTGTTTGTATTTTTTTTAGCCCTCCGCATAATCTTAAATTAACATATTATAAATTATGAAATGTATTATAAAATATTACACTAATTTGTTATGTGACAGACAAAACAAATCTAATACTTCAGTATACTCGCATTGTTGTTTTTTAGCATTGTGTTCCTTTACTGTACCAAAACTTAACCAGAATGTGACTGTAATACAGAGGAGTGTACTTAACCGTAAGGATGCTGTACTGTTACTCAGGGGCGTCTTTAGACCTAATACTGTACTGGGGCACACCTGGGGCACAAATAATTCATGTGAGCGTGCAAAGCGCGCAAGCAAAAACATTTTTAGCACTTATTTATCATAAAAAATACATAAATAGTGCTTTAACCTATGAAATCATATCAGATTATGTTATATGGATCTTTGATTACTGCGATGAGGTGGCGACTTGTCCAGGGTGTACCCCGCCTTCCGCCCGATTGTAGCTGAGATAGGCGCCAGCGCCCCCCGCGACCCCGAAAGTGAATAAGCTGTAGAAAATGGATGGATGGATGGATGGATCTTTGATTAACCACCTGAAATTAACTAATGCATTTGACCTACTTGTGCACTTTTTTACTCCAGACTTCTAAACTGCTACTGGTAAAAGCAAAAAGGAAGAGCAATGAATCTTTTTGAAATATATATTGCAGTAATCATCTGCAAATATAACATCTACAAAAGTAAAACAAAAAATAAAGCACCCCTACATCTCTGGGTTCTTTTATATTATTTAATTTCCATTTATGGCAATGTGGCTAATCCTATTTCAGATACACAAAACTATAAAATATACACAAAACAATAAAGCCACAGTAGTAGAATAAATAAACAACTGTTGAGTGTCTGTTCAGGGAATCATTTTCTGAGAAGTAAACTGTAACGTCTCGTTTTCATTTTTGCAAAGTGGTCAATCACTCTGGACAGACATGGAAATATTACATTAACTGTTGACCAGTGGTTCCCAACTAGTGGGTCGTGACTTAAAAGTGGATTGTGTGTCATTTTCAGTGAGTCGCAGTCAGATGTGTGCATGAAAAAAAAAAGTTTAGGGAGAAAAAAATCAAATTGTGGCAACAAAACCAGATATTTTTAGCCATTTTTCTAGTGACTATTAGTGAGTATTTTAGCAAAAGGCAAACCGACTAACAAGTTGGTTGGAGGACTCAGGACAGAAATGGAAATATATTTAAAAAATATCTAAATGGGGCAACAAAACCTGATATTTTCAGCCATCTTTCCGAAAACAAATACAGAAATGTTACTATTTTTTCTGGAAACAAAACCAAATGCTTTAGCTGTAGCCATTTTTCTGGTGACAAAACAACATTATTTTAGTCAAAGTCACACCGATTAACAAGACAAGTCTACCGTGCTATTTTTCTGTGAAATAAACTTTAATGATTTAAAAATTTGGCTCACGACTTGATGATATGGAAAAATGTTTTTCTTCCTGAAAAACATTGTGTGAGTTGAGAAGCACTCAACTCACACATGCTTACTTCAAATCATCATTAATGCAGAGGTCCTGAGCAGAACCAGCAGACAATAACCAACATTATGTTTTATGTTCATTGGAAATTCCCCCGACAGCTCGTACAGCAAATAATTGTTTGTCTTGATACAAGGAATAACGTTAGCTACCTTAGCATCAACTTAAGACAATTTTGTTGCTTAGCTAGCTAGGACTTCACTTACGTCTCTCATTCCTCGCTGCTTCTTCCCTGCTGCGGGCGAATAACTTTCTGATATCCATCTAGGAGTTACAGTATGAGTCAAATCCAAATCAAAATAATATAATTAACAAATTGTTGTTGGCTAACGTTACCTACCTCAGCAGTGATTCGCAGCCTCTCTCTCTCTCTCTCTGTCTCTCTCAACTGAAGTCTCAATCCACACGTGAATAAATTACTATATTAATTAGCCATGTGCTCATTGTTACGTGGAGTGAATACAGTAGCAATCAATTACCATACTAAGTAGTATGTGCGCTGTTGTCTATGTTATTTAGACTTAAAACTCTGAAGCGTTTTTTTTTTTTTAATTGGTGAAATTTTTACTAAGGCACTGCAGATCAACACTGGGGCACATGCCCCAGCGAAATCTGTCTGGCGACGCCCCTGCCGTTACTACTATTGTACTTGCTTGTCACTGAAATCTGTGTTTTAATCCAGCTAGTAAATTTTATATTAAAAATCTATTTCAATTGTTTTGCTTCACAGAAAACTATCTAGATGCCACCTCTTGGTCTTTGGTTAGATGAGGTGGACCATGGTACAGCTTGATACGTCACGTATGTGTGCAACATAGCAAAGTCCAAGAATGACTATAATGTGATTGCTCTTCACACGTTCTTAATGCGAGTCACCACATTTTCTAACAGAAATAAATAGAATGCAAAAACGACAGCAATGCGAGCCATCACATTTCCTAACATAAATAAATAGAATGTAAATACGACAGCACGCTCACTGAGTATTAATATTGGTTATAAACATCTGTTTTAATGTATGCCAACACACCAAGCAAAGATCTGTAACACTCAACTCTTTTTTTGTCCTTATAGCTCGTACTAAATAGTATCCACTATTTCTCCCCGGAAAAAAAGGAGATAATGATGAATACATCAAATCAGGCATGATTCACATGTAGAGGGGAGAAGCCTCACAAGCATCTGCCAGAAACCAGGACAATGAACGAAACATGGAAGTGGCCATCCGTGTGAGGCAGAGCCAGAGTCGCACACCAAGTACTCTGTAAATCCAACCTGGGCTCGGTGCTGCCAGAACCCAGCGCTCAAAAAGCGCGGCTGCACTTCCTTCACTACAGACACAAAAGCAGCCACAACTGCCAACACACAAGACAAACATGGACGCCAAGACGCTATAGAACAGCACATAAATACTGTCTCATTCAGCAGCAATAGGATTATCTAATTGTCCATCCATCCATCCATTTTCTACCGCTTTTTCCCTTTTGGGGTCGCGGGGGGCGCTGGCGCCTATCTCAGCTACAATCGGGCGGAAGGCGGGGTACACCCTGGACAAGTCGCCACCTCATCGCAGGGCCAACACAGATAGACAGACAACATTCACACACTAGGGCCAATTTAGTGTCTCCAATCAACCTATCCCCAGGTGCATGTCTTTGGAAGTGGGAGGAAGCCGGAGTACCCGGAGGGAACCCACGCATTCACGGGGAGAACATGCAAACTCCACACAGAAAGATCCCGAGCCTGGATTTGAACCCAGGACTGCAGGACCTTCGTATTGTGAGGCAGATGCACTAACCCCTCTGCCACCGTGAAGCCCATTATCTAATTGTATTCATCTTAATTTAATTTTTATAATCTAAAAAAATGTTTTTGTGTCCTGGCAGAATGGTGGAACAGGGGTTAGTGCATGTGCCTCACAATACGAAGGTCCTGGGTTCAATCCCGGGCTCAGGATCTTTCTGTGTGGTTTGCATGTTCTCCCGGTGACTGCGTGGGTTCCCTCCGGGTACTCCAGATTCATCCCACCTTCAAAGACATGCATTCTGGGGATAGGTTGATTGGCCCTAGTGTGTGAATGTGAATGTGAGTGTGAATGTTATCTATCTATCTGTGTTGGCCCCGTGATGAGGTGGCGACTTGTCCAGGGTGTACCCCGCCTTTTGCCCAAAGAGATCCCTGTGATCCCGAAAGGGACAAGCGGTAGAAAATGGATGGATAGATGTGTTTTGAGTCCATGACACAAATGAGTTTAAGAAAATACTCCTAATCTCAACACTTTATTATGACACAAATGAATTTAAGAAAATACTCCTAATCTCAACACTTTATAATGTATAAAATACACCTGTCATACCATCTCTTCATTTAAAGCTCTACACCACCATAGGCAAGGACCTCTGGGATAAGACTGTAGACCTGCACATAACTGGAATAGATTACAAGCAACAAGAAGCTTGGTGAGAGAGCACGACTGGTACAATATCTTGTAAATGCAAGAAATACAGTGGAACTTTGATTTACGAACCACTCTTTTTGCGACATTTTTGGTTTACGAACCTTTACATTACGCCAAATATGCCTCTGTGTGCGAAAAAGGTCTCGGCGTACTATTTAGCATGCAGCTTAAAGCCATTGCGGGCTGCCAATTTGATTACAACACTTCCTGTACACGCATGCACAGACATTTTTAAGAGGTGGGGCCCCCATGCCACATCCTGTTTACATCCTTTACACATGGGAGCGGGCATTTCAAAGAGCTTTGACGGCTAGTGGCACTTCTAACTTGTGTATTTCACAATTGTTGTACCCTTCGCCGGTCAGAGCTGTCATCCTGATTTAGAGATTACATTGTGTGTTCAGAAACGCTTAAAATGTGTCCATGCTCTAAGTTTCTCTGTATAGCATTGAGTTGCTAGGCAACTCAATGCGACAATGTGCCTTATTTCGAAAATCCTCGAAAAAATTGTTGCACAGCAGCTAAATGAACACTTAGCGTCTAACAATCTCTGTGAACCCTTTCAATCCGGTTTCAGGACAAATCACTCCACGGAGACAGCCCTCGCAAAAATGACTAATGATCTATTGCTAACAATGGATTCAGATGCCTCATCTATGTTGCTGCTTCTTGAGCTTAGTGCTGCTTTCGATACCGTCGATCATAATATTTTATTAGAGCGTAGCTAAACACGTATTGTTATGTCAAACTTAGCCTTGTCTTGGTTTAACTTTTATCTTACTGACAGGATGCAGTGCGTCTCCCGTAACAATGTGACCTCTGACTGAGTTAAGGTAACGTGTGGAGTTCCCCAAGGTTCGGTTATTGGCCCTGCACTCTTCAGTATCTACAGTAAATGCTGCCGCTAAGTGACATCATTCGCAAATACGGTGTTAGTTTTCACTGTTATGCTGATAACACCCAACTCTACATGCCCCTAAAGCTGACCAACACGCTGGACTGTAGTCAGCTGGAGTGGTGTCTTAATGAAATTAAACTATGTATGTCCGCTAACTTTTTGCCACTCACCGCCAAGAAAACAGAAATGCTGATTATCGGTCCTGCTACACACCGACACCTATTCAATACCACCTTAACATTTGACAACCAAACAATTACACAAGGTGACTCAGTAAACAATCTGGGTATTAGCTTCGACCCAACTCTCTCCTTTGAGTCACACACCAAGAGTGTTACTAAAACGGCCTGGTTTCATCACCGTAATATCGCTAAAATTCATTCTATTTTGTCCACTAGCGATGCTGAGACATTATT
>NC_084619.1:42630730-42688230 GCF_033978795.1 Nerophis ophidion
CCTGAAAAACAACCCCACACCATAATTCCTCTTCGACCAAATTTCACACTCGGCACAATGCAGTCCGAAATGTACCATTCTCCTGGCCTCCTCCAAACCCAGACTCGTCCATCAGGTCGCCAGATGGAAAAACGTGATTCATCACTCCAGAGAAAGCGTCTTCACTTCACTTCACATTGGTGACATGCTTCACAACTGCATCCGACGCTTTACATTGGACATGGTGATGTATGGCTTGGATTCAGCTGCTCGGCCATGGAAACCCATTACATGAAGCTCTCTGTGTACTGTACATGGGCTAATTGGAAGGTAACATGAAGTTTGGAGCTCTGTAGCAACTGACTGTGCAGAAAGTCGGCGACCTCTTCGCACTATGCGCTTCAGCTTCCACTGCCCTCTCTATGTCAGTTTATGTGGTCTATCACTTTGTGGCTGAGTTGCTGTTGTCCCCAAAGTCTTCCATTTTCTTTAAGGCTGCAACTCACGATTAATTTGATAATCAATTAATCTGTTAATTATTACTTCAATTAATAATTGGATAAAAGAGACAAACTACATTTCTATCCTTTTCAATACTTTATTTTAAAAAACAGCATACCGTATTTCCTTGAATTGGCGCCGGGGCGCTAATTAATTTAAAACCTCTTCTCACTCCTGCGCTTACCAAAGGCATGTGGTAAAAGTAAGCATGCGCTAATTAATTTAAAACCTATTCTCACTCCGGCACTTACCAAAGGTGTGCAGTAAAAATTGGAGTGTGATGTAAGCTTGGACCTTAAATCCTACAGAATAGCTCTTAATCTTCTTCCCTTTATTCAATTTCAAATTACCGGTATTGAAAGCAGCCTCCTCTATTTTTAAAATGATGACAGGGGAAATGTCACTCGTGACGTCACGAGTTTGACCAGGCGGCAAAACTAAGCATGCGCTAATTATTTTGCGAACCGAGTTTGACGCGGCAGTAATTCAAGGCAGTCACATACTATATGCCCTGCGGCAATTCAAGGAAATACGGTACTTAAACTTTAATGATCCACAAGGGAAATTGTTCTGGCCCCATGTCCTTTCGACTTGCCAAATAAAACAAGGCAAGTGTTACAAAAAGGTATTTTTTTTTTATAAAGTGCACCATTGTCCTGCACAATAGGGGAATTTCAAACCTGGCTACTACCTATTCCAACCATTCTGCAATGTTGGATGCTGAATGTCTTTCCTCCAGTAGCATGGTCGTAGGGTAGATTGACGTCCTCTCCAATGTAGTGGCATGTATTGCCAAGGTAGGCTACACTTGTCCACACATCAGTAGTGAGAGCAATTTTGCTCTGGGTGGCTTTTATGTCAGTCTACACTACATGGAATGTCCGCTCGTACTTCCTCTCCATCAGTTTGGTAAGATGGTTCCTCGAGGGAAGAATGTAATCAGGGTTGAGGATGTGAATCATTTGTCTAAAACCGTCATCCTCCACCATTGATTGTCGCCTCATGTGAGTTAGCAACATGTTCAGGATAGCATCAGTCTGTGGTGTGCACACCTTCCTTTGTACCAAGTCTCTAATGCTGCCTTGTTTCTTTCTAAAATGAGAGAAACCATATTATGAACGTACATAGTAGCATCATTTACATGTAACTCAATACATACCCAGTTGATTTAATTAATAATTTCTGAAGTAAAAGACAAATACGCCATCACACAAAAAAAAAACAGCTACATTAAATAAATGGACATTGGAGTTTCAGAGTACACCAATAATAACACAGAACTGTAACTCAGATCAAAACTGGATCAGATATAGTACATGTTTCTGTTCTGAATAATAAAGGATTCACTTTAGGGTACCTCTGAATAATAGCATGAAATATTCCAGCACCTTCATAATGTTTAGTTATACTAAAGCGTCACTCAAGTCGAAATATATTTATATAGCTTTATTGGGCTACATTGATCTATTATGAAACCAACCTGAGATATTTTTGTCCGTTACGTTTATACGTGTGTTTTCTCTCTCAAAACGGAGTCAAATGTGCCGTAGACACATCATCAACCCCGCGTTGCAACAAAGAGAACGTTACTCACAAAAAAGCTGAACTTATGAATGAATGCCTGTTGCGACTCAAAACAACACAGAAAATGAAGTCACAGCACCATCCAAAAAGTTCCTAACACTCTGAAAGTTAATACACAACAGTTGCTGCAGCGCTTCCAGAAAAAAATCTCCTCGTTAACAAAAGATTAAAGACACACAAAGACGGACACAACGGATCAATATACTCGGACTATGGACTTAAAAAAGATACGTACCGTGAGCATACGCATTGCATACATCCAAAGAATCCATGACTAAATTAATCGCCAACTATTTTTTATAATCGATTTTAATCTATTAGTTTTTGCAGCCCTAATTTTCTTATAATAAAGCCGACAGTTGACTATGGAAAATTTAGGAGCGAGGAAATTTCACGACTGGATTTGTTGCACAGGTGGCATTCTAAGACAGTTCCACACTGGAAATCACTGAGCTCCTGAGAGCGGCCCATTCTTTCACAAATGTTTGTAGAAACAGTCTCCATGCCTGAGTGCTTGATTTTATACACCTGTGGTCGGGCCAAGTGTTTAGGACACCTGATTCTGATCATTTAGACAGGTTGCCAAATACTTTTGGCAATATAGTGCATATAGCCGATTGTTTGCGCACTATTGAGTCGAGAAGCACCAAAAATGTGGCTGCAAAAAGACCTTGATCACCGGAAAAACCACTGCCGAAACCTGATGACTTTGTGATGAAGTAAACAAGATGCACAGGATAGTCTGGAGCGTAGTCAGCATGTCTGCAATGTGGACTCAACTTTTATATATTGCAGATATAACCGTGGACAGCCATCTACAAAAGTGCAAATTTTAATGAGACATTGGCGGTGTTTAGGAGAGGAAGTCCAACTGAAGCAGCAGCTCCAAGCAAGTGTGACATCAAGCACGTTGCAGATCGCGTTTTGTCGGGGGCATCGAGGGACAGAAGTAGAGTCTCTTAACACGAGTACATATTGTAACACCAGAAAAAGATGCTAGATTTCTTGCAAGTTGTTTTTCATAAAGAAAACGTCACTAAAAGTCTTTAACATTTAAACAATTCACAACAAAGTACAATTGAAAATATAGCATAACGATATACAGGTGCTGTTCATATTATTAGAATATCATGAACAAGTTGATTTATTTCAGTAATTATATTCAGAATGTGAAACTTACATATTATATCAATTCATTACACACAGTGATGTATTTGAAATGTTTATTTCTTTAAATTTTGATGATTAGTACTGACAATTACTGAAAATCCCAAATTCAGTATCTCAAAAAATTTGAATATTAGTTACGACTAGTACCAAAAAATATTTGTTAGAAATGTGGGCCAACTGAAAAGTATGAACATGGAAAGTTTCAGCATGTACGGCAATCAATACTTAGTTGCAGCTCCTTTTGCCTGAATTGCTGCAGCAATACGGCGTGGTATGGAGTCGACCAGTCTGTTGCACTCCTCGGGTGTTATGAGAGACCAGGTTGCTTTAATAGTGGCCTTCAGCTCTTCAGCATTGTTGGGTCTGGCATCTCGCATCTTCCGCTTCACAATACCCCATAGGTTTTCTATGGGGTTAAGGTTAGGTGAGTTTGCAGGCCAATCAAGAACAGGGATACCATGGTCCTTAAACCAGGTACTGGTAGATTTGGCACTGTGTGCAGGTGCCAAGTCATGTTGGAAAATGAAATCTTCACCTCCATAAAATTGGTCCGCGGCAGGCAGCATAGAGTGTTCTGAAACTTCCTGGTAGACTGCTGCATTGACCCTAGACCTCAGGAAACACAGTGGACCAACACCAGCAGATGACATGGCACCCCAGACCATTACCGATTGTGGAAATTTGACACTGGACTTCAGGCAACGTGGATTCTGTGCCTCTCCTGTCTTCCTCCAGACTCTGGGACCTTGATTTCCAAAGGAGATACAAAATGTACTTCATCTGAAAACATAACTTTGGACCACTCAGCAGCAGACCAGTCCTTTTTGTCTTGAGCTCAGGCGAGACACTTTTGACGTTGTCTCTTATTCAAGAGTGGCTTTACACAAGGAATGCGACAGCTGAAGCCCATATCTTGCATACGTCGGTGCGTGGTGGTTCTTGAAGCACTGAATCCAGCTGCAGTCCACTCTTTGTGGATCTCCCCCACATTTTTGAATCGGTTTTGTTTGACAATCCTCTCCAGAGCGCGGTTATCCCTCTTGCTTGTACACTTTTTTCTACCACATCTTTGTCTTCCCTTCGCCTCTCTATTAATGTGCTTGGACACAGAGCTCTGGGAACATCCAACCTCTTTGGCAATGACCTTTTGTGTCTTGCCCTCTTTCTTTAAAGTATCAATGGTCATCTTTTGGACAGTTGTCAAGTCAGCAGTCTTCCCCATGATTGTGTGTCATACAGAATCAAAACGAGAGACCATTTAAAGGCTTTTCCAGGTGTTTTGAGTTAGTTAGCTAATTAGAGTGTGGCACCAGGTGTCTTCAATATCTGACCTTTTCACCATATTCTAATTTTCTGAGATGTTGAATTTAGGGTTTTCATTGGTTGTCAGCTATAATCATCTCCTTTTTGGCAAAAAACACTTGAAATGTATCAGTCTGTTTGGAATGAATGTATACATTCCACAAGTTTGACTTTTTAAATGGAATTAATGAAATAAATCAACTTTTTCATGATATTCTAAGAATATGACCAGCACCTGTAGAATAAAAAATATAATTAATGTTACTATTAATACTAATTAATAATAACATAATTGATTTAAATGTATGTATACTTTTTGAGGCTTTTTGAAAAAAATCATACATTATAGCAATTTTTTTTAATTATATGATGAGGTCATGGTGACCGCACCCCCTAACCATGCTCCCACTGCTACCGATATCTTGGTACTTTAGAGGAAACCCTGTACTCGCTCGAGAGCTTACTACAGGATTTAATTTGGTGTGGTTAGGATGATTGTGAGAAAGGTGAGGGAGCAGCCAAGAATTCCAAAGGAGGATCTGCTTAATGATGTTGAGAGTTGGAAACACAGTCAGCAAGGCAAGCATTAATAACACACTTTGCTGTAATGATTGACATCCTGAAGTACCCACAAGCTCCCCCAGCTCAAGAACACCATGCTGCATTTCCATTTTACACATGGTTTAACCCCATTGGAGGCCATACTCCTTCCAAACACAGAGAGGGAAGCCCCAATGTCCATGTATTTTATTCTGAGTAGCTAGTCTATTAACATTATATTAAAACACTGTGTGAAAGAAGCTACAGAGACACATACTGGCAATGACAGTATTGGAGACAACATTCTCTGCATACACTCAACAGACCTGCAACACTTGTTTTTGCTCCCTTATTTTCTGAGTTGAATTAGTAGATTGTACGGAAAAGGCCTATTTCTCCTAAATAGTGTTGATGACTGTCTAAATCTGTGTTGAATATTTTTTTAATCTGAAGAGGATATTTTCTGCCATATACTCCATACATCAATATACTGTATACAAATTAAGGGGTTGATTTATGCTGTATTGAGATCATCTTAGCACACTACACATACTGTATACACAACCATTTTGTTCCACCACTGATCTAGACTCTATTCCTTTAGGCCTGAAATGATCAAACAAAGTAGATAGATAGATAGATAGATAGATAGATAGATAGATAGATAGATAGATAGATAGATAGATAGATAGATAGATAGATAGATAGATAGATAGATAGATAGATAGATAGATAGATAGATAGATAGATAGATAGATAGATAGATAGATAGATAGTACTTAATTGATACCTTCAGGAAAATTAAAATTCCAGCAGCAGTGTACAGAGTTGAGATCAATTTAAATAAAAGTAAAAAGTAAATAATGGGGGTTTAAATGGAAACAAAATAGAGAAATATTACAATAAGAATAAAAACTAAAAAGCAACAATGGGAATAAAAATATAACAGTAAAATAAGAATATAACAAGACAAAGTAGGCAGTAGTGACCATGTTATGAAAACGTATTGCACTGTTATTGTTTTGCATCCCCAGTCATCCTAGTACCCCCCGCCACAGAGAGGAGTTGTACAGTCTAATGGCGTGTGGGACAAAGGAGTTTTTGAGTCTATTAGTCCTGCACTCGGGATGAAGCAGTCTAGAACTGAAAAGGCTCCTCTGGCTACTGATAACGCTATGCAGAGGGTGACTGGCATCATCCAGGATGCTCACTAGTTTGTCAACAGTCCTCTTCTCTGCCGCGGTCACCAGTGTGTCCAGTTTCATTCCGATTGTAGAACCGGCCCGCCTGATCAGTTTCTCAAGTCTGGAGCTGTCCTTCTTAGATGTACTGCCCCCCCAGCACACTAGCATGTAGAACAGAACACTGGCAACCACAGACTGGTAGTACATCCACAGGAGTTTTTTGCAGATGTTGAAGGAGTGCAGTCTCCTGAGGAAGTACAGCCTGCTCTGTCCTTTCTTGTACTGATGGTCCGTGTTAACAGTTCAGTCCAGCTTATTGTCCACCCAAACCCCGAGGTACTTTAATGAGTCCACGGTCTGTACCTCAACTCCCTCGATCACAATAGGTTGTGACCGTGGACTCGACCTCCCAAAGTCAATGACCAGCTCCTTGGTCTTTGATGGATTGAGCTGCAAGAGGTTCGTGTGGCACCAGACAACAAAGTCCCTCACCAGATTCCAAAACTCCTCCTCTCTGCCGTCCCTGATGCACCCGACGATGGCTGTGTCATCCGCGTACTTCTGGATGTGTCACAGCTCTGAGTTGTAGCAGAAGTCAGCGGTGTACAGGGTGAAGAGAAGAGGGGCCAGCACCGTTCCCTGCGGTGCTCCGGTGCTGCTGATCACAGTGTCAGACGTGATGTCCTTCAGTCTGACGTACTGTGGCCTGTCGGTGAGGTAGTTCAAAATCCAGGCAACCAGGCAGGGGTCCACTCGCATTTTGTAGAGCTTGTCCTGAAGGAGGCGGGGCTGGATGGTATTAAAGGCACTCGAGGAGTCCAGGAACAGGATCCCCACAGTGCCATTTCCCTTATCCAGATGTGAGTGGGCTCGATGCAGCAGGTAAAGGATAGCATCCTCCACACCAACGCCTGCCTGGTACGCAAATTGCAGGCTGTCCTGGGCATGTTGCACCTGTGGTCTGAGGAGGCTGAGAAAGAGCCGCTCCAATGTCTTCATTAGATGAGAGGTGAGCGCCACTGGTCTGTAGTCATTCAGCTCACTGGGGCAGTTCTTTTTGGGAACTGGAACGATGCATGACGTCTTCCAGAGGGTGGGCACTCTTCCCAGCTGCAGGCTGAGGTTGAAGATCCTTTGAAGTGGTTCACCCAGTTCTGCAGCACAGGTCTTCAGGAGTCGGGGGCACAGCTTGTCTGGGCCTGCTGCTTTCCTTGGCTGTAGCTTCCTCAGTTGACCTCTGACCTGGTCCGCAGAGATGACTAATGTCTGCGTAGAGGTGGTGGAGGGGGGTGCTGCCAAGGCTGGGGGGGAGGTTCGTTGAGGGGAGCAGAAGAGATCTTAAAAGAAGGTTAGATCTTAAAAGACCTAACCTCGATCCTGACCTCATGGTAAACTACCGACCGGTGTCTCACCTTCCCTTTATTTCAAAAATCCTCGAAAAAATTGTTGCGGAGCAGTTAAATGAACACTTAGCGCCTAACAATCTATGTGAAACCTTTCAATCCGGTTTCAGGGCAAATCACTCCACGGAGACAGCCCTCGCAAAAATGACTAATGATCTATTGCTAACGATGGATTCTGATGCGTCATCTATGTTGCTGCTCCTCGATCTTAGCGCTGCTTTCGATACTGTCAATCATAATATTTTATTAGAACGTATCAATACACGAATTGGTATGTCAGACTTAGCCTTGTCTTGGTTTAACTCTTATCTTACTGATAGGATGCAGTGTGTCTCCCATAACAATGTGACCTCGGACTACGTTAAGGTAACGTGTGGAGTTCCCCAGGGTTCGGTCCTTGGCCCTGCACTCTTCAACATCTACATGCTGCCGCTAGGTGACATCATACGCAAATACGGTGTTAGCTTTCACTGTTATGCTGATGACGCCCAACTCTACATGCCCCTAAAGCTGACCAACACGCCGGATTGTAGTCAGCTGGAGGCGTGTCTTAATGAAATTAAACAATGGATGTCCGCTAACTTTTTGCAACTCAACGCCAAAAAAACGGAAATGCTGATTATCGGTCCTGCTAGACACCGAACTCTATTTAATAATACTACTCTAACATTTGACAACCAAACAATTAAACAAGGCGACACGGTAAAGAATCTGGGTATTATCTTCGACCCAACTCTGTCCTTTGAGGCACACATTAAAAGCGTTACTAAAACGGCCTTCTTTCATCTCCGTAATATCGCTAAAATTTGCTCCATTCTGTCCACTAAAGACGCTGAGATCATTATCCATGCGTTTGTTACGTCTCGCCTCGACTACTGTAACGTATTATTTTCGGGTCTCCCCATGTCTAGCATTAAAAGATTACAGTTGGTACAAAATGCGGCTGCTAGACTTTTGACAAGAACAAGAAAGTTTGATCACATTACGCCTGTACTGGCTCACCTGCACTGGCTTCCTGTGCACTTAAGATGTGACTTTGAGACACTAGTGATTTAGGGCTATATAAGTAAACATTGATTGATTGATTGATTGAAGAGGGGGTGGCTGTGATGGGTAGTGGGGGATGGAGAGGACACGGGCTGGTTAAACCGGTGGAAGAAGTTATTCATCTCATTGGCCCTCTCTATTGTCCCCACAACAGCTCTGGTCTTTGTCTTGTGGCCTGTGATGGTTTTCACACCTTCCCAGACCTCCCTCATGTTGTTCTGCTGCAGCTTCTGCTCCAGTTTCTTCCTGTAGCTGTCCTTAGCCTCCCTCACGCGTCGTTTCACCTCCCGCTGTGCTGCTCTCATTGCCTCCCTGTCTCCACTCCTGAAGGCAGCTTTCTTTTTGTTGAGGACAGCTTTAACTTCTTGTGTTACCCAGGGTTTGTTATTAGGGTAGCACCGAACAGTCTTAGCAGGGCAGATCACGTCCACGCAGAAGTTGAGGTAATCTGTGAGACAGTGAGTCAGCCTATCAATGTCCTCACCCTGTGGAAGCAGCACGTCCCAGTCTGTGGTGTCGTAGCAGTCTCTGAGGGCATCTTCCAATTCAGGGGACCACTTCCTCACATAGCAAGTGTTAACAGGCTGTCTTTGGACCATGGGGGTGTATTTTGGCCGCAAATGAACAAGATTGTGGTCAGACTTCCCTAGTGGGGGGGGGGGGGTGTGACGTTGTATGCATCCCTGACATTAGAATACAGTAGGTCAATTGTCCTGTTGTTTCTCGTGGGACAGTCCACAGCCTGGTAAAAAGCAGCTAACGTTGAGTCCAAAGTAACATGATTGAAGTCCCCAGAAATGATGAAAAAAGCCTCAGGATGTTTTGTCTGTAGCCTTGATGTGATGACGTGGATCATCTCACATGCATTGGCAGCATTTGCCGTCGGGGGAATGTAAAGTGAAAGAAGAAGAAACATAGCAACCACCATAGCAACAATCGGAACACAAAAAGAAAAACATGGAGGAAGACATACGATGAGGAAATGATAGTCTAATCCTAAACCGAAAAAAAAAAAGGACTGAAAAAAATAACGGACACAGCATGAATATATCCTTTAATCTACTGACAGCTAGAGGTGATTTGTTTTCAAATTAGGATGATGGTTGCTGTTTTTAGACTAGTACCACTAAGGTGCAAACTTAATATATCTTCATAAATCTGACACAGAGTGATGACTCGGACGTAGTCAGCGTTCCACACTGACATGAAGAGTTTACCGTAATATTTGCAATTGTTGGCCTCAACCTGTTTTGGAACCAACTGTCTGTAAAATTCCACTATTACCACACAGGACAACCAGACGGATTTGATGTCGCCTTTGGTTGTAAAAGGTAAAATCAAGCCAAAAATAGCCTGGTTATCTTTCAATCAATCAATCAATGTTTATTTATATAGCCCCAAATCACAAATGTCTCAAAGGACTGCACAAATCATTACGACTACAACATCCTCGGAAGAACCCACAAAAGGGCAAAGAAAACTCACACCCTATGTATGTACCTTATTTTAGTGAGTACCGTATTTTTCGGAGTATAAGTCGCTCCGGAGTATAAGTCGCACCTGCCGAAAATGCATTATAAAGAAGGAAAAAAACATATATAAGTTGCACTGGAGTATAAGTCGCATTTTTTAGACATTAGAAAGGCAATTTAAAATAAAGAATAGTGGACAACAGGCTGAATAAGTGTACGTTATATGACGCATAAATAACCAACTGACAAAGTGCCTGGTATGTTAACGTAACATTATGGTAAGAGTCATACAAATAACTATAACTTTAAGAACATGCTATACGTTTACCAAACAATCTGTCACTCCTAATCACTAAATCCCATGAAATCTTATATGTCTAGTCCCTTACATGAATGAGCTAAATAATATTATTTGATATTTTACTGTAATGTGTTAATAATTTCACACATAAGTCGCTCCTGAGTATAAGCCGCACCCCCGGCCAAACTATGAAAAAAACTGTGACTTATAGTCCGAAAAATACGGTAGTTATTTAAGTCCTTTGACAGGTGCAGTATAGAGATGCTGATTAGACAGCTAATAAAACTTGCATATGTCTTGATAACTTGTTTTGAAGGCATACAATTAAGAAGAACAACTCTGTATTATGAACCCCGTTTCCGTATGAGTTGGGAAATTGTGTTGGATGTAAATATAAACGGAATACTATGATTTGCAAATCATTTTCAACCCATATTCAGTTAATTATGCTACAAAGACAACATACTTAAAGTTCAAACTGATAAACATTTTTTTTTTGCAAGTAATCATTAACTTTAGAATTTGATGCCAGCAACACGTGACAAAGAAGTTGGGAAAGGTGGCAATAAATACTGATAAAGTTGAGGAATGCTCATAAAACACTTATTTGGAACATCCTACAGGTGTACAGGCTAATTGGGAACAGGTGGGTGCCATGATTGGGTATAAAAACAACTTCCCAAAAAATGCTCAGTCTTTCACAAGAAAGGATGGGGCGAGGTACACCCCTCTGTCCACAACTGTGTGAGCAATTAGTCAAACAGTTTTAAGAACAATGTCTCTCTAAGTGCAATTGCAAGAAATTTAGGGATTTCAACATCTACGGTCCATAGTATCATCAAAAGGTTCAGAGAATCTGGAGAAATCACTCCACGTAAGCGGCATGGCCGGAAACCAACATTGAATGACCGTGACCTTCGATCCCTCAGATGACACTGTATCAAAAACTGACATCAATCTCTAAAGGATATCACCACATCGGCTCAGGAACACTTCAGAAAACCCCTGTCACTAAATACAGTTTGTTGCTACATCTGTAAGTGCAAGTTAAAGCTTTACTCTGCAAAGCGAAAGCCATTTATCAACAACATCCAGAAACGCCGCCGGCTTCGCTGGGCCCGAGATCATCTAAGGTGGACTGATGCAAAGTGGAAAACTGTTCTGTAGTCTGACGACTCCACATTTCAAATTATTTTTGGAAATATTCAACATTGTGTCATCCGGACCAAAGGGGAAGCGAACCATCCAGACTGTTATCGACGCAAAGTTCAAAAGCCAGTATCTGTGATGGTATGGGGGTGCATTAGTGCCCAAGGCATGGGTAACTTACACATTTGTGAAGGCATCATTAATGCTAAAAGGTACATACAGGTTTTGGAACAACATATGCTGCCATCTAAGCGCCGTCTTTTTCATGGACACTCCTGCTTATTTCAGCAAGACAATGCCAACCCACATTCAGCACGTGTTACAACAGCGTGGCTTCGTAAAAAAAGAGTGAGGGTACTTTCCTGGCCCGCCTGCAGTACAGACCTGTCTCCCATCGAAAATGTGTGGCGCATTATGAAGCGTAAAATACGACAGCGGAGACCCCGGACTGTTGAACGACTGAAGCTCTACATTAAACAAGAATGGGAAGTAATTCCACTTTCGAAGCTTCAACAATTAGTTTCCTCAGTTCCCAAACGTTTATTGAGTGTTTTTTAAAGAACATGTTATGTAACGCAGTGGTGAACATGCCCTTTCCCAACTACTTTGGCGCGTGTTGCAGACATGAAATTCTAAGTTAATTATTATTTTCAAAAAAAAAATAAAGTTTATGAGATTAAACATCAAATATCTTGTCTTTGTAGTGCATTCAATTGAATATGGCTTGAAAAGGATTTGCAAATCATTGTATTCTGTTTATATTTATATCCAACACAATTTCCCAACGCATATGGAAACGAGGTTTGTACAAACAGTTTATTGTTTTAACCAAATAAATTGTTAAATGGCCTATTTAGATTCAAGTGCACTCAGCATTTCATGTTTGTATACTTGGTGTCGTGAATGGTGTCCTTCCCTTTCTGTGTGCAAATAGTTCAAGCACAAAGACAAAGTGTTTAGGAAACAGGGTTTCATCAAGTTTCTCAGCACCTGCTTTGAAAGAGTTAAAATTACACAGGTCGTTGGTCAGTGACAAGCGCAAACCACTTTCCATTTGGTGGGGGTGGAAGGCTTAGGTCTTGTCTGCTATTTCAACCAGCAAATTGGATGGATTAATGATGCGGATTATCTGCTTGCTTCCCTCCATCTTGAAGAGCTGCTCCAAAGTCTAGACCAGACAGGAAAGATCGCAATACTGGCTTATTGATACACCAGATTTCTAATTTCTTTGTATCAAATTGGATTAATAATAAAGCAATGTGTACTTTAGACCAGGTCATGTATCTTTGTACAGTTCAGTCCAAAACTATACTCCAGCAATTATCCATCCATTTCCTACTGCTTATTCCCTTTGGGGTCACGGGGGGCGCTGCTGCCTATCTCAGCTACAATCGTGCGGATTATGTTATAAGTTAATGGTTGAAACATGTAAGTTATACAGAAAAAATAACATGTTGTGCATAACAATCCAACGTAGATAAATAAAATAATAAGATAATTGTTGGGCCGATATGAGGAATTATGACATTATGATAATAGGGCTGAACGATTTTGGAAAATAATTCATCTCCTCAATGTTGCAATGTGATTTAAGATGCATCTATTTTTCCAAGGTCCCCTTTTCATATATTTTTTTACATTAAATCAATCGGTTATATAACAAAACCGATTTAACAATCTGATTTATTATGCATTCATACTTTTTTCTTAATAGACAATATAATTATAAACTCTTACTAAATACTCGACTTGCAGTCCTGTAAGCGTTCACTACAACAACTTAAGCAAGTACATAAGTCAGCAATAAATCACACAAAAGCAAGTACAGATAATAATGCAAACAAGTGCATATATCGTGTGATATTCACCTTTAACTAAACATTCAGTATGGTAAGTCACCCTTTTACTTCTGCTAATATTTCTTTTCGATCATGGACACAGTAATTGTTTAGCCTGATATTGGTTTAAGTTACTTTTATGAGAGTTTTTCTGTGTTCAGTGCAGTCAAACTGGAGGTAACACACCACTTTTATAGTGTAGGCCGAATGTTTGTTGTTTGTCTTTAAAGGGGAAGTACACTTTTTTTGGAATTTTCACAATCATTATGAAAGACATGACGGATTTTTTTTTTTTTTTTAATGCATTCTAACTCAGGGCAGCACGGTGAACCAGGGGTTAATGCGTCTGCCTCACAATACGAAGGTCCTAAGTAGTAGCTTTGGGTTCAATCCCAAGCTCGGGATCTTTCTGTGTGGGGTTTGCATGTTCTCTCCGTGACTGCGTGGGTTCCCTCCGGGTACTACGGCTTCCTCCCACCTCCAAAAACATGCACCTGGGGATAGGTTGATTGACAACACTAAATTGGCCCTAGTGTGTGAATGTGAATGTGAGTTTTCCATGCCCTTATGTGGGCCTACCGAGGATGTCGTAGTGGTTTGTGTTGTGGTTTGTGCAGCCATTTGAGACACTAGTGATTTAGGGCTATATAAGTAAACATTGATTGATTGATTGATTGATTGATTGAATGTTGTCTGTCTATCTGTGCCCTTGGCCCTGCAATGAGGTGACGACTTGTCCAGGCGAGTAACATTCCCTCGGAGGTACGCGCCTGTGCAATTGCACAGTGCTCACGCGTCCTCTGCGCATGTCAAATCCAGGCCGCGCACAAAATCGTATAAAAAGATAAGCGCATAAAAATGTGCACGTCTGTCGTCGCTCACATGTGCGCCACTAAATGCTCAAGGAGTTTTGGCGTTTGCTCACACATATGAAAAATTGGAGGGAAAATTGGTCCAGGGTGTACCCCGCCTTCCGCCCGATTGTAGCTGAGATAGGCACCAGCACCCCCCCGCGACCCCAAAGGGAATAAGCGGTAGAAAAATGGATGGATGCATGGATGGATGGATGGATTCTAACTCATCAATGAGCCAGAAGAAGGGTCTCTATTTTGCTCATAAAGTAAAGTAACCATCCAAAAAGCGCCAACAATACTCCATTTACATTTTGAGACTTGAATATTAACCAAGTATTAGTGATATTGTTATTATAAGCGCTAAAGCAGACTAAATATTTATAGCGGCGCCGTGATTATGACCTTTTGTGCCAATGTAAACATGATCGACTGATTAGCTGCTTCCTCGTCAAACTTTGTTCTAGATCATAAATCATGCCTCTTAGCTGGATAGTAGAACGAGGACATAATCTGACAAGTTAGTACACTTTGAAAACCAATTTTTACCCAGAATTTGGCAAGTACGGCATGAAAAAACACTTGGTTCCACTCCTCTTTTCTTCATGAGGATTATATTTGAATTTGAATTTGAATGTAAAAACCAGTCGGCATCTTTGCAGACCTTGTACAGTAAGTGATGCTTTATTATGTGTATTGGCTCTCAGAAATTCTGCAATGTGCAGTAATCAGTGATGTTGAAAAAAAAAAGCGAACGTTGTGACGCGTTTGTGAAATTAATGTGCCACATAACCAGCTCAGTGGCCAAGTCGGTAGAGTGTCCACCCTGAGAGTGGAAGGTTGTGAGTTCAAACCCCGGTCGAGTCATACCAAAGACTATAAAAATGGGACCCGTTTCCTCCCTGCTTGGCACTCAGCATAAAGGGTTGATATCAGGAGTTAAATCACCAAAATGATTCCTGAGCACGGCTCACACTGCTGCTCTCTGCTCCCTTCACCTCCCAAGGAGTGAACATGGGGATGGGTCAAATGCAGAGGACAAACTTCATCACACCCAGTGTGTGTGACGATTGTTGGGACTTCGACTTTTTAACTTTAATATATGCTTAAAATTATCAAAATACATATATTAAATGTTATTATAAATGTATCAGATACTACATTACATATATATTTACATCATGTATATAAAACCTTAATGGAGGTGTTTGGAGGTTTTTCCAAGGGGTTAACAGGCAGAATAGAGCAGCTCCAACAGGCTCCAGTGTAAGCAGACTTTTGATCGAATTGATTTACTATTTAGAATGCGTAAACAAAATACATCCATCGTCATGTCTTTGATAATAATTGTGAACAATAGGCAAAATTCCCCCCAAAAAGTGCTGTTCCCCTTTAAGCTCTCACTTGACAGCTGTAATGTGTGGTGGTGAGACACAGCTGAATGTTATACACGTCCCTCATAAAATCCTAGCTCTTTTTTCCTTCATGTTAATGAAATAATCAATAAAATTGTTTTACGTGTTGGTACACATTTTTTACAGTACCTCGAATTCAAACTTCACTTCAATGTATTCTCATTCAATATAAGATACAGAATTTCATCCATCCATCCATTTTCTACCGCTTATTCTCTTTGGGAGTCGCGGGGGCGCTGGTGCCTATCTCAGCTACAATCGGGCAGAAGGCAGGGTACAACCTAGACAAGTCGCCACCTCATAGCAGAGATACAGAATATGAGTTTTAAAAACTCCACAATGTGGGTCACCACTTGTTGTTTGCCAAAGCACCGGTTAGATGCACTGATGTATACAAGTAATCAAAGAATACAATTATAATTTCTCATTTAAAAGTGTTGTTTAGTAACTTGAACCAAAAGTCCTATAGTACTCAGTACACCAATTATACTTTGTCTACTGCAAAATGTTTGTGATGACAAACAGAAACAAAAATGTTTTGAGAGGATAAAGAAGTTATTCTCTGACCCCACAGAACGTACCAAAATATAGGCAAAACTGTGGCCCTAAAACCAGGCATGGACTATAGCTCGGGTTACCTGTAGCATTGCACCTCTTGTAAACACAATTATAAATATGAAAAAAATGACAGTTGTCAACTGTTAGCATATATTACCTCAATCAAACATTGTGGAAATGTCTGTTACAAGATACTGCAGGAGTAAACAGTAGGGATGCGGTACTATGTACAACCCTGCATTCTTATACTAGTATTTGTATAGATATATATTAGGTATATTTATATATTTATATATATATATATATAAACTAGCAGTGTAAGGTGATCCTTTATTGGCTTGAGTCATGGTAGCGCCTTCTCCTTCGCTGTAACAAAGGTCCGCTGTGGCATCTTTTTCGGTGTCATCACAATTAAAGACTTTCTGCAGAACAAAGCCCCCTTTGCTTACAAAATCCTCGAACTGAAGAAGCCGCAAGATCAAAGCTAACTACTAACACGCTAGTTCAACGTGGCTGTCCAGCAACCCGAAGCTAGACAGCAAGACTGTGGGAGTTTGGACACGTTTAAAGCATTTCTGATGACCTAAAGTGATCTACACCTGGTATAAACGACAATTGTGGAAAAAAAGACGTCAAAAGTGCCGCAAGCTGCTGAAGCTCAATGAAATGGCAGAGCCCATGTCTACAGGATGTAAACAGGACGTGACGTAGGGGGCCCCGTCTCTTTAAAATGGCCGTGCCCACGTGTAGAGGAACTAATGGCTTCAAGCAGGATGATTTGAGATACAAGTGTTTTGAGTGATGAGCTTGGTCCTAGAACCATTTGAGGTCATAAGCTCAGATACATGTGCATCAGAAAACACTAAAACATGTGTACATTGGCAAGTTAATACATTTTGTTAAAAGATAATGAAATGAGCTTTCACATTCAAAACATGCAACATAAACATTTCCCTACTAAATGAAGCCACACACTTTCTGGATAAACTCTCCCTATCTTTACCGTTTTATTTTATTGTATTGCATGGGTTCCCAAAGTGGGGGTTGTGGGCCAAATTCGGCCTGCTGAGTTGTTTTGTTTGGTTCGCCAAAGGGTGAAAACTTTATTATTTCCATTTAGGTTATTTGTGTTTCACACTTAAAATTAAGGTGTCCCAACCCAATACTGATATAGGATTTTGAATACAAAAACAAGTATCAAATGCTATCACTTTGTATGTAACATCTCTGATACAAGCAGCCGTGCAGTGTTTACTTGTGCAAAACTGGACAGTTATTTTTTTTCTTTTGTAGTCAAGTCATTTACAAAAGGGAAACATGCTAAGCCATAGGCTACAAGCAGTTACACAACAGCTAAGCACAAAATAACACACAAGCTAGACATATGTAATAATCATTAAAAAAATATTGCAGTCTAAAACAGCACATTTGCCAATACAAACAAGTATCAAATAACTATAGTTGCATATTAGTGACACACACAAAATCTCCAAGGCATATTAGAAAGTATCCAGTAATACAGTGGTTCTCAAATGGGGGTATGCGTAACCCTGGGGGTACTTGAATGTATGCCAAGGGGTACGTGAGATTTTTCAAAAATATTCTCAAAACAGCAACAATTCAAAAATCTTTTATAGATACATTTATTGAATAATACTATAATAATACATGAGTGTAAGTTCATAAACTGTGAAAAGAAATGCAACAATGCAGTATTCAGTGTTGAAAGCTAGATTTTTTTGTGGACATATACCATATATATTGATGTTAAAGATTTCAGTTTTTGTGAAGAAATTTATAGAATTAAGTTCATGAATCCAGATGGATCTCTATTGCAATCCCCAAAGAGGGCACTTTAAGTTGATGATTACTTCTATGTGTAGAAATCTTTATTTATAATTGAATCACTTGTTTGTTTTTCAACAAGTTTTTAGTTATTTTCATATCTTTTTTTCCAAATAGTTCAATAAAGACCACTAAAAATTAACAATATTTTGCACTGTTATACAATTTAATAAATCAGAAACTGATGACATAGTGCTGTATTTTACTTCTTGAGAACCACTGCAGTAATAAACAGCTTTTTGATACATGTTGCAGGCATCAAATTCCAAATGAGCTAATATTTACAAAAAATAAAGTGTCCACAAAATTCAACCTGCTGCGTTATAAGCTTAGATTCATGAAATATTATGGCCAACAAGTGTCACCAAAAGCAAAATGCATAAGTCTATTGGAGAAGGTTAATAATAAATAGGTACGTGTTTTTCAGAAATGCCATTGTTCTCTGTTTGACTCATTTTAGTTGATCAAACATATTCTAACATTCTACACAATAAAAACAATACTCAAATGTATGATTCCTGCTGATATTGCACTAGATCAATATCAGTATCGACCAATTCTTAAGGTTCCAATATTGGTAACGTATTGGAAATGAAAAAGTTGTATCAGGACACTCCTACTTAAAAGTGCTGTGTTTGGCCCGCAACCCATTGGTACATGTTCACTTTGGCGTTTGGGGGCAAGAAGTTTGGGAACCCCTGGTATATTGTGTGAGTGAGCAAGTCTTACCTCAGTGCAGGATTGATTGCTACAGACCACACTCTGTCATACAAGGGGATTACTTGTTTTTGGCAGTCAGAAGCCAATGACCAGACCTGCAAAAAGAATGACATTGTCATTGCCCCATGATACAATACATTGTGGACATTATATACAAGTGGGATGAATAGCATAGTTGACTGTAATGCAATGGGCATTAATATGTAAAAATGTAATAATAATGACCCGGGTAGTTTGATCTCTGGATCCACTGATGATGAGTCCATCTTTTGAGTCAATACAGTTTATTTCCTGGTGATGACCTGACAACTGAGTTGAATTGTGAGTCCTCCTATTGTGGACAACAATCTTGCCATCGCTAAAACACACAAAAGGGAGTTATTAGAAAAAATCTGTTATCTGGTTTTGGCAAAAAAATAACAACATGACTACGTTGCGAGCAGAAATATGAAATATAATCAGGAATCGGTACCATATGTCCGGTTCAATCGGTTCAAATGTTAAAAGGTACCCTTCCCGACAGACACATTCATCTTTTTAATACTCATATTTTACAGTGACAATAATTTTCAACAGCATCTATAGCAGAATTCATTGAAATGAGTTTAAAACATCCCACCATGATCAGGTCTTTACTGATGCAAATGTTTAGGTGGGAGAGAACAGGTTTGCTAAAAAGCAAGTCTGCAAATCTAAATACAATTCTAGACCTAGTTTACACTGCACACCAATTTTTTATTTTTTTTTGCGTCAAGTGACACAGATCTGATTTTTTTTTTTGCCAGTCTTAGCACGCTGAAGTGCTTTAAATCTGATCTTTTCAGGCCAAATCAGGATGTAGTCCAGAATCTAATTGGAATCTGATATTTTCAATTGTGACTTCAGTCTAAACCTAAATGTGAGCCAAATGCAAAATTTTTGACAGCTTTGGGCGAGCTACGTCGGTCGTGTGCTCCAAAAAGACCACGTTTTCGGTGCATCACTTGTCAATAGTGCGCAAATAATAGGTTAAATATAATATATGAATATATATTTTGATTCAGAAGAAATAGCACTTTTTGAAGGACGGGAATTGACGCTCTGGCACATTTGCTTACATGTGAGTTAAAAAATAAAGCTAACGTAGATGCACGCTGACGTCTGTGTCTTCTAAACTTAACAGTCATAAAAAAATGACAACCCTCCCAAATGTGTTGCACTATATACATTATATTACTTTAATTTACATTTACTTCAAAAAACAACTCATTTTTAAAGGTGTTGCGACTTTTATTAAAATTTGTAGTAGTAGCGACTTCCTCTCGGTCAACTTCCTTTGTTTTCACTTAATCGAAGTGTGCTTGCAAGTGACGTCGAGGCCACATTAGGGCCTGTGCGCATTTACACTGGAGTCTGATAAAAATAACATTTTACTTGAAGTGTAAACAGTAAGTTGGAAAAAAATCATCTCTCAAAAAAAATCGGATTTGGGCAATGTTGGCCTACAATTACTTTCAACCAAAAGCTGTCCTAGATATAATTTGATCTCAAGTTCAAATAAACAGATTTGAATAGTTTCCCTACATTTATTCATTTGTACAATACATTTGGACCGCCACAAATAGATTTGGCGTGATCTGTTCTCCAATGTATATTTATGCGGAGAGTCTTACTTTTAAACGTTTTACTTTGAAAGAGTCACTTTTGCTTCCCGATTGCCTATGTAGAATAGAATAAAGATTAGAAAGTACTTCATTGATCCCTGGGGGAAATTCAGCACCACAGTTCGCTCAAAATAAACAATAAACACTTGGGTATTTTTTACAAGTGAATAATCTAAATACAGTCTATCATACAGCATTATTCACATGTGAATAATATAAATACAGCGTGAAGGTAATGCTGTTCTGTCGGCTGCTTTCCATCAGTGCAGAAGTCAATAACGCTTGCAAACACTGGCGAGATAGGTCACCTAATGGAAATGCACTACTTATGAATCTAGGGATGCAGAAAAGTAATTGTGCATTATAGGACTCTCTTACGTGAGTACAATCATTAAACTAAATAACACTGTAATTTTTGTATTTTGTAATTTAATATTCATGTTTCACACTACAAACAAATGTAAGAACGTAGCTGTTTTTATGGCTGTGAAAAAACACCAAAATTATATAAATAAAGCTAAGGCATCATGTAATGATGTTACTGATATATGAGTCTTTTGACTTATGATCTTGGTAATTAAACACATTGTGCTCGTAAGTTGAGGTACTGCTGCACTTAATAATTCATTTTACGTTCAATTGGATAGCAGCTTTGCTTTTGTAATATTTTAAATGAGAGAGAATG
Source organism: Nerophis ophidion (assembly GCF_033978795.1). Lineage (NCBI taxonomy): Eukaryota > Metazoa > Chordata > Actinopteri > Syngnathiformes > Syngnathidae > Nerophis > Nerophis ophidion. Next base: position 42,651,918 of record NC_084619.1, read on the forward strand.
GTTTGCTTTTTATTATTGTTATATCATAGACAATGTGTTCATTTCCAGAAGCCAATCTTTTGTCAGCAGAAAACAGCCTGCTAGATTTTTTTTTCAGCCATAAATTGCAGACAAATAAACAAAAGAGCCAAAGCACTGGTGATTGAATAAGAACCTTATTGACACAAGTAATCACTACCTTCCACCGCTGATCAAGTGCGAGTCGGTCACAACAAATTTACAGACGTCCGCCCGGTGGCCTGAGTATATTTCAACTGGCTTACGCAGAGTCCTGCACTTCTGTTCCAGACGATATGCTCTGATGTCTGCAGCCTGAGACAAGAAAAGTGTGTCCCCATCCAGCTGCAACCATGGCAACAATCTAAACATATTTCAGAAAAATATTAGTAAAGTAATGCTCAAAATGTTAGAAGATAGAAACAATTTGTTAAAGATAAAATAGTACACAGTGTAGAGGTGTCCAACTATGCAACTTTTTAGCTTTCTATAAGATACTGATATTGAAGCCTTGCATATTGAGCGATACCAATATTAATCTGATTTGATAACACAAATTCTAGTACATTTTGTAGTGTAGAATGTTAGAAAAGGTTTGATCAAGTATAATTTATGAGAAAGCAATGGTAGATATGAAAAACACCTATTTTTAAGACTAGGGATAGGTATCATTTTAATCGGTACTTGTACTTGAAAACGATGCCGTGTTAAAACGGTGCTTGAACCCATACTTTAAAAAACATAAAACATGCAAATATTTGTAAAAAAAAAAACAAAAACTATACAGTACCTTTTTTGTTCTTATGGAAATGAGCGACACTCAAATTGAACGGACTAGTAAATAAGTTGAATATTGTTAACTAAGTAATACATCAATAAAAAAATAAAATTCACAACAAATTGTCATATTATTGCAGCAATTCACAAAATAAAGAAGGCGGAAAAAACGATTTCTGTGTTGTAATTGTGTGTTTTTTTCACCGCAACCTTGTTTGTTATAACTGTCATTGGTGGATAATGAGGAAGTAATGTGAAGTGTTTTCGATACTGCCTATCCCTACTTATGAGAGATGTATGCTGTCTCTAAGATTAGGTGGCGTATAGGGTCAGGTATTGAATTTGATACTTTTATACCCAGCCACCCAATTAAATCGGTATTGCCAAATACTTATTAAGGTAAAATTAATCGGTGCCACACTTCGATATCTTTTTTGCAGGTAACATCACTTCCGGTTGCAGACCCGATACCGACTTGGCAGGCAAACATGCATGCTTGTAGCAGTGTTCTAGGTAATGTTAAGTTTTCATGCCATCAATGCAAGTATGCCTGATAGAAAGAAGTCAAAAGTAAGTCTTCATTTAACAAAAACAAAAAAAGCTCTGAATCATTGTTAATTTACAATGGCTATGCCATAAACATGCTGCTCATTAGCAATTTTAGATGGCACTTTCAACACCTACGAATTTGGTAATGAAAACTACAAGGAAAATGCACGTTACAAACAAACAGCTGGAGTGCAGTAATAAGTATGATACAAAATATAAACTTTGTACAACTTAACAAAAGACAAGACGGGAAAATTCCACCTAATGGCAAGACCTACTTCCCGACTATAACTATTATCAGCTTAGCGTTACATGCAGGGACAAAAATTTTACACTCATATTAAATACCAAATCATATGGGAAAGTGGGGCGGAAGAAAACCAAGGTACTACTGTAAACACAAAACAAATAAACAGCCTACACCTCAAATTTATATCATACAGTGCATCCAGAAACTATTTACAGCACTTACCGTTTTCCAAATTTTATTACAGCCTTTAACCAAGATGGAAGAAATCATTTTTTGTTCTCAAGATTCTTCAGACAATGCCACATAATGACGATGTGAACATACATCAATCCACCCATAAGTATTCACAGCCTTTGATCAATACTCTGTTGATGCACCTTTGGCGGCAATTAAAGCCTCAAGTCCTGCAGCATGATGAAGACTTCTCAGGATAGAGGGAAAGATGAAATCAGCAATTTTTCCAGACACATCCTGAATGACAACCAACACTTCCCATCCAACGTGAGGTAGCTTTAGAGATGCTGCAAAGAGGAAATGGCAAAACTGGCCAAAGAAAAGTGTGCCAAGGTTGTGGAATCGTGTTCAAAAAGACTTGAGGCTGTAATTGCTGCAAATATGCATCAACAACGTATTGAGCAAAGTCTGTGAATACTTGTGACCTTGGATTTTTTGTTTTTGTTTTAATAAATATTTGTGATCTTAAAAACCTTATACACATTGTCAATTTTGAAGACAAACATTAATTTATTCCATTATGGAAAAGGCTGTGTAACATAAAAAAATGTGGGCAAATTAAGCACTGTGAATATCTTCCAGATGCACTGTAGTTGAAAAATAAATAGCAAATAATTTGTTTTCAAAGTGCTCCTAATCCTTTTAGTTATTGATTAATGATAGCAAAACAATAGTTGTTGACATAACGAACTGAAGAACTTAATTTGAACCGTGTGTACTGTATTTTTGAAAATATGACATACTTTGTCTTCCATTTCAGAAGAGTATCTCTTTTACACACGCCAGCACACCAGTTTTGAGAAAGCTTCACTCTCTCCTTCAGCAAGATGTGAGGATACCTGCAACAATATGACGACATCATCACAACACGATCATCTATGCAGTGATCCTACATACAAAGTGTGCATTACATAATATGTGGCTAGCACTTGATCACACTTTCACTTCTCTCCATTGAAATTCCTTGAGGGAATAGTTTGAACATTAGATCACATGTGACAATGTTTCTTGGGTCTGACCAAACAATATGTTTGTGATTGCTTCTGGACATTAGTGTTTATTTACTGTCATTTAAGATTACATCACAACACATCAAAGTTGGCCAACCATGCGAGTGCTAATGCTAATGCTAATGATAGGCAAGCGGAGATGTATCTTACAGGTCGGTTCCGTTCGGAGAGATTCCGGTGTTTAACATGTCTTTAGCCATCTTCTTCCACACTGAGTCACGGCTGACAAAATGAAAGATGGCTTTAGAAACCTGAGAAAGGCGACTGAGTGTTTTCCAGTCCAAATAAGACAAAATATGATAGAGGACATCGTCAGGGAGCTGACTCAAATACATGCTTTTACAATCACGCACTAAACTAAACTAAATCAAACTAAACTAAGACCGTCTTAAGCAGGTAATGCTTCCAATTCAATGGTGTCACTTTCACCAGCCGGGAGAAAGCGTGCGGGCACAGACAGACCTCTTGAATTGTTTTTCCTGTGACGTCACCACGTTGACGGCGTCGACATGACATCATCTTACGTAGTGACGTGCGCTACTGTTTTACTGTTTATGTAAATGCAATACAGCTTATCAAATCTTTTGCAAAACAACGCCAATTTGACTATTGTTTAATGAAATTATTTTATTTATATTTTATCTTAAGAAACCTTCCATAAAATGAAAGGGCTGTTCAAATCGTTAAACAATTATCAGCAGAGGATCAAATGCTAATGTTCCCTAATGTTTACAGATTTGTTCCATCCTAATTATGATTTAGTGAGTTTACAAAATGAATGAGTAGTGCTGTACATCATGTTAATGTTTTACTGCAAACACGAGAAACATAATGTAAAATAAAAAATAAAAAACAAAATACAATTTACTAATTCATTTCTATCTGCGTTTATTCTAACCTTTAAAAAGGGAACTCTCAGTTGATAAATATATGTTTGAGTTATTTTCATTCCAAAATGCTTCAAACAAGAACACTACAAAAAAGCTACTTTACATATTTTTTTTAAATCAAAAAGGCTTTTCACTAATGTTGTATTGCATCAGTCTGATTCTTAGCCTTTGACATAACACAAATGAAAAAGCTGACCTGGATTTATAGATTTTTATTTTTACAATGTGGTAACGTTTGGAATTGACATTAACACTCCAGGTTGTTGTGTTTGTGTTGTTGCTCCTCTATCAAACCCTTAAAATGACATTTGCTTATGTTAATTAGTATAGTTGCAGGGACAAACATCTATTTCAGATTCTTATTTATCACCATCCTAAATCGATCACAACATTTTCATGGATCAGTGTTTAAAAATACACTTTCCATCTCCTTCTTATTTTGCTGTTGGTGATTACTACTTGTATTCTATTCTATTCTATTCTATTCTATTCTATTCTATTCTTATATTATATTATTTTACTGCATTTTTTATTTGCAATTTACAGTATGTGAAGTTTTGCACGTTTATTGCTCAAATGCGTATGACAACTGTCTAATCAAAATGTTTGTTTGTTTCTTGTGTAAACAAAGCAGGAGCTACAAATCCCAACAATATACAGTATCAACTTTTTCAAACATTACAATTGTCATCCACGTGTATAGTTCAGACCTACTACCTTGTTGCGACCACATTACCAGTGGGCGCTGAGAAGTAGGAATGGGTTGCTTTCAAGTTTAAGTAACTCACTATTCCTGATGAAATGTGCCAAGATCCAGAGTGCAGTTGAGGGGATTTTAAGAAACTTGTTCCTAAATTAAGCAAATGTGTTGGATATGATGGTCTTAAGAGTAACACATTCACAAATAATAAAGCATATAATGAAGTGTTATATATTCATACATGCAAACAAATATACATAAATATACATACAAATATATATGTTACAGTCACTGTTCTGCGTTGTGTCTTTTGTCGTGATGAAGACACAGGAGTTGAGTTGTGGAAGATTTATTCACCTTTATTTTTCATTGGAACAGAAGAACAGGGTGTCACACACAATCCACAGTATCTCTCTCCACAGCTGCAGGAGTCAGTGCTCACTGAAACTCAAACTCAATTTACATTTTACAATGTTCAACATGTGGAAACAATAATAATAATAATAATAATAATAATAACAATAATAACAAAAAATAATAACAATAATAAAAAGGCAAACACAGCATAAAATAGTCTCAAACAAATTGATTGAATAAAAAAACAGACACAAGATGTCCACACAGACACGCAGGGGAGTTTTTGACCCGTGCGCAAACTCACGAGACCAGGAAACCCCGTAGTAACTGCCGTTAGCATTAATCTAATCCACACATCCTTTAGCATATAAAAATCAGTTTTTTACAACAATTTAATAAAAACAAAGTTTGGGAATTCAACCCGCATGCTTAACAGCAAGCCACAAGACAGTGTGCATTTTCATAAAACACTTTAAGAGTGACAAGCAACAAGTTTATAAGAAAATGAAGGGGGAGAGACATAAACGTGGCTTACCAGCTGCAGGAGTCACTGCTCACTGAAGCTGGTCACACAGGTGCAATGCCAAATCACACCCCAGGAAAAAAAAAAGGTATGTAATGGAAAACAATAGAGTGGAACCTATTTACAATAAAAGACACTTTTGGGGAAGTTCAAAACAAAAAATAATGTGAATAAATGACCAACATTAAAATAATATTAAATACAATTTAGCTCGGCTACATACTCCCCTCTGAACTTCACCAAAATACTTCAAGACTAAGCAGAGTACTCTAATACATTCATGTTATGCAACTTATTAGTTACTCGCATCACTGAGAAAATGGCCGAGGAGGGCTGCGCAGCCCTCCTGGGTACACTTGCAAAAAAAGAGGTGCCTTTTACACCACCTTACACATTACTTTACAAAGGTAATAAAAATATATACCTTTCACAAGACAAGGAGTACCTGATATTTATCACTGCTATACATGTTCAACCCAGACATTGGAATAAAGAACTACACTTGATGGTTTACAGAGGTTTGTAACTCAAACAGATATTTTCTTCTGGGTCATGTTCTGAATTAGCCTATCTACAGGTTTCACCAGCCTACCCACCCTCGTTCTTATACGGGAGACAACACTGATCGCTGTGCTTGGGGGGTTGTCGCCATGGCCTGTCCCATCAACCACACTTGACACACTCCTTCGCCTCTGGCTGGCACTTTCATCCAGATCAGGGTCTTCAAGCTCCTCATTAGCATCCAGACATTCTGATGGCGAATTGGCAGAAGCACTGTCTAGAACCCAACTGGCTGTTCGGTCTTCTGTGACATCTCCCGTCACCACATCCGAAACCCGAATTTGTGTCTCATCATAGATGGACTCTGATGACTCAGTGAATGATGACTCAACATACTATACCTGCTATCATTTGGTCAAGCTGGCCTGGCACGACTAATGTGGGCACGATTGCTTCTTGTCCATAGATTTTCAACTTTAAAGTTAAAGTTAAAGTTTAAGTTAAAGTACCAATGATTGTCACACATACACTCGGTGTGGTGAAATGTGTCCTCCGCATTTGACCCATCCCCTTGATCACCCCCTGGGAAGTGAGGGGAGCAGTGGGCAGCAGCGGTGCCGCAACCGGGAATCATTTATGGTGATTTAACCCCCAATTCCAACCCTAGATGCTGAGTGCCAAGCAGGGAGGCAATGGGTCCCATTTTTTTATAGTCTTTGGTATGACTCAGCCGGGGTTTGAACTCCCAACCTACCGATCTCAGGACGGACACTCTAACCACTAGGCCACTGAGTAAGTGAATGTACTTGGGTCGCACAGGCACACCACCACAACCCACCAGAAAAATATCTTTGGTGGACTGGGCACCCTCTGACAGCAACCCTGCCTTGCGGAGCTCCTCTTCTGCTACTTCACTCATCGTACAAGCCATTGAACCAGTGTCTAGCATGGCATACAGTGCAACTTGGTCATTCACCAGCACATCAGTGTAGAATAGATCATTTGCTTTCTCAAGCTTGTGTATATTCTGTAAAATCATGACACTACCATTCGGTGCAGTCTTGCAGCTCTCCTCATACAGTATATTGCATGTAGGTCTTCTTCAGTTTTGAGGGTCTGACATGATGCACTCACACTTTGCCCGCCGCAGTCTGAGCGACTCAGTTTCCCTGGTTGGGTGTGTGGTTCTCTTCCTGGGTTTGGTGTGGAGCGGCCCGTGGGCAATCTTTCTTTGTGTGGCCAGGTTCCAGGCACCCAAAGCACCTCTTCTCTTTCATGCAGTGTTCACGTGTGATGTGAGTTTTGTCACCACATACACAGCAAAAAGTGGGGCGTGTCCACTGGGTCGGCTGTTGGACTGGGGAGGTTGCTCTGGCCAAAACGCCCTCTAGCATGCTTAGTACTCGTTCTAAAGCCCCTGCTTCTGAAGTGGTGACTGCACTCACCTTTGTTTGTGTAGAAGGTTCTTGAACACCTCCTCTCAATGTAGTCAGCTCCTCAACTACAGGTTGACAGGTAATGGTAGCTGCTGTCACAATTTTGAACTTCTCTGCTCTAATGGTCCTCTTCCTTGCCTGGTGCTCCCTCTGGTGCTCATCGATTGCTTCTTGCACCTCCATGACTGACCATTTGCTGATAGGCTTACATCGGAACACACTGGAGAGTTCGGGGTTGGGGCAGTTCCTGATGAACATCATAGCAATTTGCACTGACATGTTCTCCATCTTTTCTCCATTTTTCCGCAGATGCTGGTCAGCATGCTCGGCTGCTGTATTGAGCCGAACCCAGTAACCCACTGGGTTCTCATTTGCGTCAGGCTGTGTAGAATAGAAATCAGCCATTGGTAAGCCGGACATGGGAGAGTCACTGAAGTATCTTCTGAGTATGTCGTATACCACTTCAGGGTGTGTGTTGATATCAGCACTACTCTTCAGTCCCACTTTGACGATACTCTTAGCTCGTCCCAAAAGATGACTGAGGATTTCATCCGCCTTCTCTGTAGTCGGACAATTATTTTTATGCAGGTAAGCGTACATCATATCTATCCACTCTTGTACGGTGTGTTTGTCTGAGCCATCCCCCCTATACATCACTGGTTCTTTGACAGCTGCTTTTAACATGATGTTCAGTCGAGACAAATCAACTGGGGAGGGCATGGGCTCAAGCGGGGGTGGAGTCATGGGGTGTGGGCAACTAAGTGCGGGGGGAGGTGTTTGGTTGGCTAATATGCGGCTAACAAAAGTGTCACCAATGTGGGTTCCCAACTCCCCTAAAAGGTCACGCAATTGTGCCAGGGTGTCATTATTAACAGCGGTGGGAGTGGAAAACATTTGCCTTGCTGGCTGCCTAGCTTGCGCTGCAGTGCCTGCTTGCACCCACCCTCTACCCCTCCCAAATGGTGTAAAATCCATTATATTTCAATCACAATTAATATAACAGTGGGACTTTGACGTTGAAATAAAATTTAACTATACAAGGACACGTGGTATAGAGACACTGTACGTGAGGAAAGGTAATGATAAATTGTGGAAAAACACAGCCACAGCGAAACAAAATCCCTTTTATAAAAGGTCTCAACGATCAAAGGATCCTTTCTGATTGCTGTATGATATGCTTACAGTAATTGCTCACAGCATAACCTCGGCGATCTGCAGCAGCTGATCTGAAGAATCCGGGTCACGGCACCATTTTTGTAACAGTCACTGTTCTGCGTTGTGTCTTTTGTCGTGATGAACACACAGGAGTTGAGATGTGGAGGATTTATTCACCTTTTTTTTATAGGAACAGAAGAACAGGGTGTCACACACAGTCCACAGTACCTCTCTCCACAGCTGCAGGAGTCAGTGCTCACTGAAACTCAAACTCAATTTACATTTTACAATTTTCAACATGTGGAAACAATAATAATAATAATAATAATAAAATAATAACAATAATAAAAAGGCAAACAAAGCATAACATAGTCTCAAACAAATTAATTGAATAAAAAACAGTATATAAAGTATATACATCAACAGACAACAAAAATATACATTAGGAAAAAGGGTCCTTAATATGTGCAGTAATTTTCCTCCTTTTTTCCCCACTCACATCAACTCATTTTCTATTTTTCCTACAATAAATTTTGCCAAAAAATCATTAACAGACATACATTTTAAAAGAACAGGGCGTCACACACAGTCCACAGTATCTCTCTCCACTAAAGAACAAAGAAAGGAAAAAAATAAACACTTGTTGTGTTTTGTGATTTCCCTGCCTTTTCCTTTTTATATGGTGTCCGAACGCAATTATGATATTGGCAATAGTGAGCTACTCGCCTTGGTGTTGGCACTACAAGAATGGAGGCACTGGCTGGAGGGCTCGGAGACCCCGTTTGTAGTATTCACAGACCATAAGAATCTGGCCTATTTTCGAACTGCTCAACGTCTCAATCCTAGACAAGCAAGATGGTCGTTATTCCTAGCTAAATTCAACTTTACCATGACCCTCCGCCGTGTCGAGGATGTACCCCAGCCCCAAAGAAGAGGTCAAGACGGAAACGATCATCCCTCCTTCACGAGTGCTCGGAGCGTTGCAGTGGGACATTGAAGGCTGCTTTAAGGAGGTACTCCAGAACATTCCCTCTCCTAAGAACTGCCCTCAGGGGCATTTTTTTGTGATCCCAGGGCTCTGTCCAGAAGTACTGAACTAGGCCCACAGCTCCAAGGTCGCGTGCCACCCGGGCATAACCCGTACCTTGTTTCTCCTGTCCCAGCGCTTTTGGTGGCCAACCTTCAGGGCTGACACCAGGGAATTTGTATCTGCCTGTGCCACTTGTGCCCGTAATAACGCTTCACACCGGGCACCAGCTGGTCTTCTGCGCCCACTTCCCATTCCTTCCCGCCTGTGGTCTCATGTGGTGTTGGACTTCGTCACAGGACTTCCACCATCCAAGGGCAACACTGTGATATTGACCTTGATGGACCATTTCGTCGCTCTTGCCAATGTGCCCTCTGCACTCGAGACCGCAGAACTCCTCGTACGCCATGTTTTCCGGCTGCATGGTATCCCATTGGATGTGGTTTCGGACAGAGGGCCACAATTCTCGTCTGCTGTTTGGAGGACGTTCTGCAAAGCCTTAGGAGCATCGCCCAGCCTCTCTTCTGGATACCACCCGCAGACAAATGGTCAGACTGAGCGGACTAATCAAGATCTGGAGTCTGCCGTCCGCTGAGTCTGCCACCAGCAGCCGGATCCTCGGCGTTCAATCTACTATGAATAGAGTACGCTCATAATACCCTCATCAGCTCTGCTACAGGCATGTCCCCTTTTCACTCTGCCTACGGTTACCAACCTCCTGCTTTTCCTTCTCTGGAACCCGGTGTCGCCGTCCCACCTGCACCGTGCACATCAGGCCTGGCGCAATACCCGGTTCAGCACTGTTACGCACCTCAGAGCGCAACCATTGTCTCGCCAACCGCCACCGCAGCACAGCATCAGACTACAGGCCCGGTCAGAAGGTGTGGTTATCATCCCGTGATCTACCTCTGCGAGTGGACTCAAAAAAACTTCAGCCACGATTCATTGGGCCCTATCCCGTTGAGCGTATCATCAATCCCTCGGCCGTTCAATTACGCCTTCCCGACTCCCTAAGAATACACCCCTCATTTCATGTCTCCCTAATCAAGCCTGTTTCCACCAGTTCCTTAAGTCCTTCAGAGGTGCCTCCAACACCTCCCAGGCTTATTGATGGCCACCCTGCATTCTCTGTCAAGGCCATTCTCGACGTGAGGAGAAGGGGCAGGGGTTTCCAGTATCTGGTCGACTGGGAGGGCTACGGCACCGAGGACCGATCCTGGGTCCCGTGTTCCCTAATACTAGACCCCACACTCTTGCATGCTTTTTATGTTCGTTTTCCAGAAAAGCCAGGTAAGCCGCCAGGTGGCGTCCATTAAGGGGGTGGGGGGTGTGGGGGGAGATTACTGTTGTGTTTGGTCATTTCCCTGCCTTTTCCTTTTTTTATAGTGTCTGTTTCTTCAGTTAATTAGTCCCCAGCGAGGTACACCTGCAAAAAATCCTACCCAGGTGTATTTAAGCTCGTCACCAACATTTCGGTCCCTCCGGTTATTCTCTCCTATACCTCCCACGTGCAGGCGCCTGTTTCACCTCGTCAGTCCTGGTACGTTGTTTTTCCTTATTCCTGAAATTCCTCACCTCTTTGTGTTTGCTTCCTAGCCTCCCTGAGGTAAAGAGGACTTTGTGTTGGACTTTTTGTTATGCTCAAGAGCGCCCAGGCCTGTTCCCCTGCCGACCACTGACGGACCTGTTTGTGTTTGATTATTCATGGTGTGCACTTCTGCCGCATCGCTTTTTGTTACACTTTTTGGACTTATTAAATTTTCCTTGTTTTGTAATTCTACCTGGCCTCCCGTCTCTGCATCCTGGGGTCACCCACACTTGATCAAATCATAACACACACTCACATTAATACCACAGCAGCACACAAGATGTCCACACAGACATGCAGCTGAGTTTTTGACCCATGCGCAAACTCACGAGACCAGGAAACCCCGTAGTAACTGCCGCTAACATTAAGCTAATCCACACATCCTTTAACATATAAAAGTCTGTTTTTTACAACAATTTAATAAAAAGAAAGTTCGGGAATGTACCCGCATGTTTAGCACGTCACAAGAGTGTGCATTTTCATAAAACACTTTAAGAGTGACAACCAAAGAGTTTATAAAAAAATAAAGGGAGAGAGACATAAACTTGGCTTACCAGCTGCAGGAGTCAGTGCTCACTGAAGCTGGTCACACAGGTGCAACGCCAAATCACACCCCAGGGAAACAAAAACGTATGTATCGGAAAACAATAGAGTGGAACTTATTTACAATAAAAGTGTTGTGGTTAACGAAGGGGAGATGACAGCAGACTGACACCAGGTGGCAGTAAAGTTCATAAATTTATTATATATATAGTCAATGTATGTATAATAATATTAACAAACAGTACTACTGAACTATATAATGGAGTGTGACAAAATCCAAGAGTGTATGCGTGTGACTATGTGTGTAGATTAGCTGAAGTGTGTGTTACCAAAGTGTTGACGAGAGTGAAGGAACGAGGAAGTCCATGGGGCAGGCAGGATCAGGGGCGAGAGAGAGGTGTCAGAGTCCAGGGGCGAGGGAGGAGTTGAGGAACAAGGGAGGCAGTCGAAGTCCAGGGAAAACGGAAGGAAAACAGGTTCACCATATGAAAAACTAAGTTCCCGCGAGGATCCCTGGGTCCACTGGTCTTTTAAGCAGCTCACCCTCAATAATTCCAGGTGTGTGGAAAGTCAATCGCCTGCAGGCTTGCAGCAACGTGGGTGTGCTGCTCTCAGCGCGAGCAAGGGCGTGTCCGAGCGTGTTGTCAGCTGAGCGAGTGCATGTGGGCGTGGCCCGCGGTGCGCTCATCATGAGGCACAGATGAGGACACATTGGAATGTGCCCTGACTGTGACAAAAAGACACTTTTGGGGAAGTTCACAACAAAAAATGATGTAAATAAATGACCAAAATTAAAATAAAATTCAATAAAATTTAGCTTGTTTACACAGTAGCATGGTGATACAGGGGTTATAATAGATAGAATAGAATAGAATAGAATAGAAAGTACTTTATTGATCCCTGGGGAAAATTCAGCACCACAGTTTGCTCACTATAGACAATAATAATAATAAATAATATACAACATAACCCTAAAAGGGAATAAGCGGTAGAAAATGGATGGATGGAATATACAACATATATTATATAAATAATATATAATATATGAATAATATAAATATATTCTACATATATTCTAAATTTAAGTGCAGTCAAGGAACATATGCATTATACAGTCTGATGGCTGTCGGTAAGAAGGACCTCCTGTGTAGTTCCGTGTTACATTTTGGGAGTCTGAGCCTTCCACTAAATGTGCTCACTCTCTCCGCAAGGTCCGCGTGTAGTGGGTGGAAGGTGTTGTCCTTAATGGCTAGGAGTTTTGCTAAACTTCTCCCTTCTGACACCACCGCCAGAGAGTCCAACTACACTCCCACCACGTTTCTGGCACATAGTTAGTGCATGTGCCTCACAATATGAAAGTCCTAGGTTTGCTCACCGGGCTCTGGGTTCTTCGTGTTGAGTTTGTATGCTCTCCCTGAGACTGCGTGGGTTCCCTCCGGGTACTCTGGCTTCCTCCCTCCTCCAAAGACATGTACCTGGGGTTGATTGGCAACACTAAATTGGCCCTAGTGTGTGAATGTGGGTGTGAATGTTGTCAATCTGTGTTGGCCCTGTGATGAGGAGGCGATTTGTCAAGGGTGTACCCCGCCTTCCACCCGAATGCAGCTGAGATAGGCTCCAGCACCACCTGCGACCCCGAAAGGGACAAGCGGTAGAAAATGGATGGATGGACATATATACACATTGACATATACACATATACATACGCATATATATACACATTTCCATATATATATATATAGATACATATACTGTATCTATATATATATATATATATATATATATATATATATACGTTTGTGTGTATATATATATATGTATATATATATATATATATATATATATTAGGGGTGTGGGAAAAAATCGATTCGAGTACGAATCGCGATTCTCACGTGCGATTCTCTTTTTTTTTTTAAATGATCATCAACAGTATCAATATTAGTTATAATTTCAGCATAGCAGTAATTAAACATCCCTCATCGACATTATCATTAGACATTTATAAAAAAAAGAAAAAAAAAGAACAATAGTGTCACAGTGGCTTACACTTGCATCGCTTCTCATAAGCTTGACAACACACTGTGTCCAATGTTTTCACAAAGATAAAATAAGTCATATTTTTAGTTCGTTTAGTAGTTAAAACAAAATTACATTATTGCAATCAGTTGATAAAACATTGTCCTTTACAATTATAAAAGCTTTTTTAACAAATCTACTACTCTGCTAGCGTGCCAGCAGACTGGGGTAGATCCTGCTGAAATCCTATGTATTGAATGAATACAGAATCGTTTTGAAGCGGAAAAATATCGTTTTTGAATCGAGAATCGTGTTGAATCGAAAAAAATCAATATATAATTGAATCGTGACCCCAAGAATCAATATTGAATCGAATCGTGGGACACCCAAAGATTGGCAGCCCTATATATATATATATATATATATATATATATATATATATATATATATATATATATATATATATATATATATATATATATATTTATATGTATATTTATATATACATAAGGAAAACCCAGACACCATCTTTGTAGTCATTTTTCACCTGCGTGGACTTCCGTCTTCCTTTACAATGAGTGAAGCTGCACGAAATCTTTAGTTTTTAAGTTTTGTGTTTCTCGTAGAATATATATAAAGTAATATATATTAGCCTATTGTTAAAAAAACATATTAAAATATATTTGTTTCATTGTATTGTTACATTAATTGCTGTTGTATTATTATTGGATGGCTTGTTAAACAATTCATAGAATTTTCAGAGGGAGGAAAAACCAAGACATTTAATATGAAATGTAAAATGAATAAATACATATAAAGAAAAGGAAAAAAAATGGTTAAAAGCCATCGTCCCGGGAAGCATTTCATTTCGTGCCGTGCATTTCTTTTACCGTCCCCAGGACAATGGGACTACGTTAATCTCAAGCCATGGAAGTTACATTTTATTGTTTTTATTATTTGTTTCAGCATTGACTTTGAAGATGGTCCCTCAACTCTTTGACAGCTTTGGCTCTTTTTCAGATCAGCAGATGGACTCTAAGTCTTTCTTATTTACAGTATGTATAAACGTTTCTCATTTCTATTCAGACTTCCATATATATTTAATTTCTTTAACCGACTGAAATAATAATAATAACAATGAGTAATTTCCATGTCTTTGTTAGCCGTTTGTGAATTTTTGTGCTCGTGCGCTATGTTCGCTCACATCCTGTGCATCTCCTGGGGGCTAAGCCCCCCTGTCCTTAAAAGCTAGTGACGCCCCTGCTTCTTGCCAACAAGTACAACCAGAATCAGAAGTGCTCTCATGCAAATTGAATTGAATCCCCTCCTTTTCCAACTCGGGCTATAATATTACAATGCTGTAAATATTACAGAAACTATTTGTAAATTAAAATATGAGCAAACTTCCATCCATCCATCCATCCATTTTCTACCGCTTATTCCCTTTGGGGTCGCGGGGGGCGCTGGCGCCTATCTCAGCTGCAATCGGGCGGAAGGCGGACAAGTCGCCACCTCATCGCAGGACCAACACAGATAGACAGACAACATTCACACTCACATTCACACAGTAGGGCCAATTTAGTGTTGCCAATCAACCTATCCCCAGGTGCATGTCTTTGGAAGTGGGAGGAAGCCGGAGTACCCGGAGGGAACCCACCCATTCACGGGGAGAACATGCAAACTCCACACAGAAAGATCCCGAGCCCGGGATTGAACCCAGGACTACTCAGGACCTTCGTATTGTGAGGCAGGCGCACTAACCCCTCTCCCACCGTGAGCAAACTTTTACTTGTTAAATAACATTTGGTCAGTATAGCGAAAACAATAGAATTTGAGATATAGTACATCCATGTTTACTGAATTAATTAATTTATTTATTAATTAAAATAAAATAAATGAATTAGCAAATGAATGAATGAATGAATGGATAATAAAATTAATTTATTAATGACCAAATTGATGAATGGTTAATTATTATTTTAATAAATCATTACAATGAATGGATGAATGAACGAATGAATGTATGACAGATTAAAGGAATCAATGAAAAAATGAATGAAAGTATGAGTGTCTGAATGAATAAATAAATGGGTTGTACTTGTATAGCGCTTTTCAACCTTCAAGGTACTCAAAGCGCTTTGACACTACTTCCACATTTACCCATTCACACACTGATGGAGGGAGCTGCCATTCAAGGCGCCAACCAGCACCCATCAGGAGCAAGGGTGAAGTGTCTTGCTCAGGACACAACGGACGTGACGAGGTTGGTACTAGGTGGGATTTGAACCAGGGACCCTCGGGTTGCGCACGGCAACTCTCCCACTGCGCCACACAGTAGGGCCAATTTAGTGTTGCCAATCAACCTATCCCCAGGTGCATGTCTTTGGAAGTGGGAGGAAGCTGGAGTACCCGGAGGGAACCCACGCATTCACGGGGAGAACATGCAAACTCCACACAGAAAGATCCCGAGCCTGGATGTGAACCCAGGACTGCAGGACCTTCGTATTGTGAGGCAGACGCACTAACCCCTCTGCCACCGTGAAGCCCTGTTGGTACCTATTTTTGTTAATTTAGGATCCCCATAACTCCCGAAAATTCAAATCAAACCATGGAGACCTGGCAGAGATATTATTAAAACACTTCAGCAATCTGACACTTTAGTTATCTATTTTGCCTTAGTTACGTCACAAATAATATCTACATACATTTACCCAAAGTTTAAGTTCTTTATTTTTCTCTATCCTCTTGTTGTGGGGCAGACACATGCATACGTGTATATGCACATGCATGTTAAAATCCTCCACTGTTGCTATTTCTAATAAAACGTAGCGTATAGTTCTAACTTATATCAGTCACTAGACTTGTTATGAAAGCGCTAAAAACTACAACATGGCTGACAGAGTGGAGGTACAGTCAAAGGTTGGCCTGCAGTACGGATGAATGTAAACAATAATTTAATTTAATTTAATTTAATTTTATTTTATTTTATTTATGGAGAATGAGCTACAAGTTTTAGAAACTCTGCTAAACAAATCCAGTACCAATATTGCTAAGTGCTAAGCAATAAATACGAACTACAAACAGAATAAAATGATATCTTACTGTACAATGTCTGGTCTTACTTCCATGGTGACTGATAGGATGTTCATATCTTCCCGTTTGGATGAACAATTAAACATGATGCACACGAAGGGTCTCCCTGCAGAAACTGTCTTTGGTTGTGTGTTTGTCTCCATGTCCGGGTATGAATTGAATGTCACAGATTATCCATCCATCCATTTTCTACCGCTTGTTCCCTTTTGGGGTCGCGGGGGGCGCTGGCGCTTATCTCAGCTAATTAACATCGTCCAAATTCAAGGCTAAATCCTCATATCATCAAGATGAGGGACATGATTTATCAATTATTTAGATGAACTTTGACGAGCTGAGACGCGAGGATGCGGGAGTACCAGGACATCGCTGCCGGCTCACAGTAAAGGCAGCAAAGGGCTACTTAGCTGTCTGTATCTTTGCGCCGCTAAGAAATTGTTTGTTTGCGTTAGCGCTTATAATAACAATATCGCTATTATTGGTTAATATTCAGGTCACGAAATGTATATCGATTGTAAATAGTTGTTGGCGGGTTTTGTGGCAAAATAGAGAGGCCCCATTGACGACATTGTGAGCTGACTTTATATGTATTCATTTATTTACGACTTAGAATGCATAAAAAAAGAAAAACATGTGTTCATATCTTATAGAGAGATTGTGAATGATAGACAGCACACCTCTCTCTAATTTTTGTGTATTTCTGTTATGGCTGATCTGATACCGTGGTCAGAGTGCAGAAGTGTTCCCATTGTGATGTCAATCTCTGGAAATAGCCGAAGGTATTCAGAGCGGAATATTCGAAATGGCTGACTGAATTTGTGATAATTTGTGATGTTTAAACTGTGCTTTCACATACTTTTCGGATTGTAAATAAGATTGGCTATGGTTTAATGGATACAATGAAATACAATTAAGATACAAAGTCAACTTGTTTTTCCACTCTACTGGTAGATTAAGATATTATGATTCCTTTTGTCGAATGCTTTTGTTAGATCCATAAACAATGCAGCACTATTTACCATCTATTGCCTTGGTAATCTCTTCTATTATTTCGATTAATGCCATTGATGTTGAAATGTTGGCTCTGCATCCGTATTAATTGTCTGTGAGTGTTTCACTTTTATTCATGAATATTTCCAATCTGTTGTTAAACAATTTTTTTTTATCATTTATTCTTTATTATGAAAGCTTTTTTTTTTGACACCGAGTTTTTTATTTGAATTTTGTGAACCAATTTTTTTATTTTTTTTTTTACATCAAATTATGATGATAATTTATTAAAAAAAAACAAACAGTGTATACAAATTCAGTGTAGAACAAAATATATCATATTATATTATATCAAACTTGCAGATCTTAAGAGTTGAATTCATTTCTTTAGTTTGAAAACATCCAGCGGGCGCATTGAAGTGTTTATTTTGCTGTACTGCCTTTTATATGCTGTTTTGCAAGACCCGTGTCACATGACTTAAAACTTAACACCTCATTGGCTGGTTGTGAGACAGGATCGATTACTTCAGTCTTAATGTACCAGAAGTGAGTATTGCCTTTTGAAGCAGCAAATTTTTCGACACAGAATTTTTCTGCACTGAATTCTTTTCATGCTGGATTTGTATACACTGAATTTATTTACACCGAATTTGTACACACTGAATTTTAAAACAACATTTTTTAAATTAAATTGTCAGCATAATTTGAAGTAAAAAATTCGAGTTTTCAAAATTCAAATCCCATCAATCCATCCATCCATTTCCTACCGCTTGTCCTTTTTGGGGTCGCTGGAGCCTATCTCAGCTGCATTTGGGCGGAAAGCGGCGTACACCCTGGACAAGTCGCTACCTCATCACAGGGTAAACACAGATAGACAGACAACATTCACACAATACAGCCAATTTAGTGTTGCCAATCAACCTATCCCCAGGTGCATGTTTTTTGCAGGTGGGAGGAAGCCTAAGTACCCGGAGGGAACCCACGCAGTCACGGGGAGAACATGCAAACTCCACACAGAAAGATCCCGAGGACTTTCATATTGTGAGGCAGATGCACTATCCCCTGTGTCACCGTGCTGCCCAAAACGTTAAGGGGCAGTTTTTCCAGAAGGAGCAACTGTACACTAGATACACTGTACACCGTGTATTTCCTTTCTGTGACGAGTGACTATATACAACCACTGAACCACAACATCGGCAACTTTGTCTACACTGAAACTAATCAGTCACAATGATCACGGTCATGATTGTGATCATGATATTTTTAATGGACGTTTTACTTCTAAACTTTTGTGAAAATGGCCTGTTATTATTTGCAACAATATTCGGCCGTTTGGGACATGGGACAGGAGAGATTATTAATTATGCCAATCACACTTTCCTCCATGCGCTCCTCTGATCGCGCCTCTGGGCATGCCCACGGGTGTTCCCCTTCTGCCGCGGCCGCGCCCCCGCACAGATGCACTCAATCTGAAATCAACACACCTGACGCTGATGAGGACTCTACTCCCTTCTTAAGCCAGTGCGCCCTGCGTTCCAGTGCCAGAACGTAGCTACTTGTTCCCATACAATAAGCCTACACGTCTCTCGCGCCTTTTCCATGTGCATTCATTCTCTCTCTGTTTTCCCCCATCTGTGCTCCTCATTTCATATCCTTTTATAGTCAACCCGCAGATTCTCTCTGTTTTCCGGCTTCGAGCTGTGTGTATCATCTCCCCGGATTTTTCCTGGACTTCTTGCTGCCTTCCCATCTCTCGACCTCTCGCCTGTCCCCGAGCCCCGACGCCTCGCTCCTGCCCTTGACCTCTCTTCTGCCCACAGATCTCGGAGCCTATCTTTCCCTCTCTGGACTTCCGCATCTCTCACAACACGTACCTTCAACACTTCCCGGCAGAGGTGGGTAGAGTAGCCAGAAATTGTACTCAAGTAAGAGTACTGTTAATTTACAGATTTATTACTCAAGTAAAAGTAAGGAGTAGTCACCCAAATATTTACTTGAGTAAAAGTAAAAAGTATGTTGTGAAAAAACTACTCAAGTACTGAGTAACTGATGAGTAACCTGTTCGTTTAATGATGACGGCAACAAGTAATGCACACAATCATAAAAATAGCAATGAACAAATTCAGAGCCAGGAATATCTCTTAGGCAATAATATACATTAAATAATATATATTTGGTTTTACACTGTATTGAAAAAAAATTTGAAAATTAATTTTACCTTTGCAACCTCATTATACTATTGGCTACGTTTTATATTCATAAATGTAAGTTTCTCAATACCCGACCTGTGTTTTGTGCCTTTAAAACAGATTTAGAACTCGACATTAAAACACTCTACCTCTAACAACCAAAAAGCTGTGAAAACGATGATGCTGTGTTCCAAATTTAAGTTATTTACTGAGATTGAGTGAGCCTATAGCTTTGCACTTTGTTTATTTTATATATATACATATATATATATATATATATATATATATATATATATATATATATATATATATATATATATATTTTTTTTTTGCATTGTATTTTAGTTACTTTGAATTTACAACTCCCTGGCGCTGTTTTGTATGGTTTTATATTGTTTTGTACTGTTTTTGTACTTACTTTGATTATTATTTTCAACTGTTTTTAAATGTTGACATTTATAAATAAAGGTTTGAAAAAAAATGAACAAATGTGCAGTTAATCATGTGACCGCCTGGCTCTGTTTGATTGGTGAAACGGAGTTAAACGTCACCAGTGACTGCATTTGATTGGTGAAACGGAGTCAAACGTCACCAGTGACTGCATTTGATTGGTGAAACGCAGGCATGTGATAGATCCTACTTTAAAGGTCTGTCTGACAAAACAAAACAAAGCGTGCATCAACAGATTGATAAAAATCAGTAGCGAGTAGCGAGTAGCGAGCTGAATGTAGATAAATGGAGCGGAGTAAAAGTAGCGTTTCTTCTCTATAAATATACTCAAGTAAATGTAAAAAGTATGTTGCATTAAAACTACTCTTAGAAGTACAATTTATCCCAAAAGTCACTCAAGTAGATGTACTGGAGTAAATGTAGCGTCTTACTACCCACCTCTGCTTCCCGGTAACACTCACCAGTTAATCGCATCACATAGTTTCACATCACGTATTTGGATTAGATACACACGTGATATCCTGGTGTTTAATTAACACGCTTCCATATATTGACGCCCCTGTCTCAGTGCCACTCCTTCCTCACCGTACTGTAACAGTCATTGTAAAACTTAAATAACTATTTAAGTTAACAACGTGCTGGTGTTTATCTCTATGATCATGTTCAGAGTTCACAATTGTTTGTAAATGTACCGTGCCTGAAAAATTATTGACCTAAAATGAGAAATGCCGTGTACAAGAGAAAAAGACGTGTGTGCATGAGAATATGTGTTGGAATTTAAACTGTTCGCACAATATTTGTAAGAAAGGTCAAATGTCGTACATTCACTTTGTCACTTCTTCTGGACGCAACAACATAATAAGCTGAAAAGCATATATTCAGTAATCATTTTCAGAGCGTATCAAGATATTAAGTACACAATATCAGTTTTCATGCAAATGTTTAACCATTGATATTTTATTTCATACAATAATTTGTGCATTTCAAACAGAAAGTGTGCTTGCCTGTAATCAGGGCCACTACCTGACAAAAACTGACCAATCACAGCTGTGCGTTCTGCGTCGTTGGCAACACAAACGTAGGTTTTTTGGGAGGGGCACGTAGGCTATGCGGGAGTGGGGAGAGGGGGAGTGAGCGGTGTCGCCTACGCAAACTACTCTTTATAAATCAATAAAACTTTTTCTTTTATCATTTTGGTTGGGAACTTGCGTGTTTGAAATGATGAGTTGTTGATTTATGCTAAACTTTCTGTATTACATTTATATAGCACTTTTTTCTCTAGGACTCAAAGCGCTTTACATATGGAAACCCACTATCTACATCTTTAATTGTAATTTTTTACATTTTTGTCTGAGAAGTATTGAAAGCAATTTTTCTCAACACCATTTATTAATTATGTTATTCAGGATGCCCCATGTTGCTCTTATGTTGTTTTTGTTCCTGTCTAATAATTGCCAGTAATATTATTTCCTACATGTTTGTAGTATGCTAGTTTGCTTGTTCTTATACATTTTGTATTTGTGATCTGCCTCTGTAGATCTTTGTGTTATACATGTTCTATATAATGTATTCTTTTTATCTCATGCATTTCTCAGTCCTTGTATTATCCACTGTTGATTGCTCTTCTTTTGTGTCCTTCTAAGTTGTTTCACTGACCACTGAAAGTGTTCAAAAAAATGTATCATATGAACCATCTATCTAATCTACTTCACTATATACATTGTCCAAACTTAGACCTCGCGGATCATCCTTGAAAGCTATCATACTTTGCTATGTGCATATTCTCCGAAATGACTTTTTGTCATCAATGTTCCTCTTGTAGTTTATGTTATAGATTGTGAAAACTGGCAGATGATCACTGATTTTGGATATAAGCAGACCACCTGAAGTATTTTTATCAAAATATTTGGTAAAAATACACTGAACAAAAATATAAATGCAACACTTTTGTTTTTGCTCCCAGTTTTCATGAGTTGAACTCAAAGATCTAAAACTTTTACTATATTCACAAAATATATTTTCCTCTTGAATATAGTTCACAAATCTGTCTAAATCTGTTAGTGAGCGTGTATTCTTTGCCAAGATAATCCATCCCACCTCACAGGTGTGGCATATCAAGATGCTGATTAAACAGCATGATTATTGCAGAGGTCTGCCTTAGGCTGCCCACTATAAAAGGCCACTCTGAAATGTGCTGTTTTATCACACAGCACAATGCCACAGATGTTGCAAGTGTTGAGGGAGCGTGCAGTTGGCATGTTCATTTCGCTGCCATAAGCCGTCTCCAAAGGCGTTTTAGAGAATTTTTCAGTACATTTTTTCGGCCTCCCGACCACTGACCATGTGTAACCAAACCAGCCCAGGACCTCCACATCCAGCAGATGCACCTCCATGATCTTCTCCGACCAGCCACCTTGACAGCTGCTGCAACAATTGGTTTGCATTACCAAAGAATTTCCGCACAAACTTTGAGAAACCCTCTCAGGAAAGCTCCTCTGCATGCTCGCAGTACACATCGGGGTCTTGACTTGACTGCAGTTTGTCGTCGTAACTGACTTGAGTGGGCAAATGCTCACATTCAATGGGGACTGGCACGGATGAATCCCAGTTTTCACTGTTCAGGGCAAATGGCAGCAGTGTGTGCACGCTTTGTCAACGTTGTGAATCGAGTGGCCCATGCTGGGGGTAGGGTTATGGTATGGGAAGGCGTATGTTATGGACAACGAACGCTCGTGCATTTTATTGATGGCATTTTAAATGCACAGAGATACCGTGACAAGATCTTGAGGCCCATTGTTCTGCCATTCAACCGAGACCATCACCTCATGTTGCAGCAAGACAATCCACGGCCCCATGTTGCAATGATCGGTACACAATTCCTGGAAGCTGAAAACATCTCACTTCTTGCATGGCCAATATATTCACCCAACATGTAACCCACTGAGCATGTTTGGGATGCTGTGGATCGACGTATACGACAGCGTTCCTGCCAATATCGAGCAACTTCACACAGGCCACAATCCACAACCTGATCAACTCTGTGCGAAGGAGATAGTAGTCACACCAGAAACTGACTGCTATCGCCCACTTCCCCTCAAGACCCCCAAAAGAGCAAAACTGCACATTTCAGAGTTTCTTTTATTATGGGCAGCCTAAGGGTGCCTCGACAGTAACACGGCTAAGGTTATACAATGTATAACCCACCTAACATTAACTCTGTCCATACACACAATGCCATTGTTTAAGCTTTGGTTTAAGGCCCCATTCCCCCTCCGTCCATGTTTAAGCTTTGGTTTAAGGCCCCATTCCCCCTCCGTCCGCGGGCACAACTCGACCTAGTAGGCATGCGCGGCTAATGGTGGCAACGCATATATTACATCAGAGTCACCTCTGACCTGGAAGTGTATCCTTACCCTGCAGTCTGGTATGTGAAGTATTTCAATGTAAACCATGCTTGCCTCACCGTCAGCAGCTGTTAGAATGGCCCAATCGTAGTGAACCACACCGGAGCCATACTAAATGAATCAAATCTTTAATGGACGTGTGAACGTAAACAATGTGATGAAGAACAATTTTACAACAGTCAATCTAAGGATCTAGATATCTGGTCGCTACACTCCTCACTCTTTTGCCTTCACCTTCATTGTCCATTCTTTCAATCCTGCCTGTGTTTTGAGGCTGGAATTGGCGGTTGTACTCAACGGCTGCAACCACTGACTGTTCGTGTAGCGGCTCCTTCATGGCTTCATAGTAGTTATGAAGTACAAAACTTGACGCTGAGTAATCACTCAACACACATTGTGGACAATAACTGATACAGTCTGTTTAGCCAGTCCAAATGCATTTCCTGTTTTCCTAAGTCTTCCCTCGTTGGCCAAGTAATGCAAAGTGCACGCTACCTTTTTTTATCACATCCAAGGGAACCCACATTCTCGTTGTCTCACCTTTGACGAATGGACAACGTTTTACGCTTAGCAGAATCACTGCTAACCTGGACATTCGAAAGTTCTATTGCAGTTCCTGTGGCACAACACACTTGTTGACAAAGATGTGCCACCAAGCTGCTGTTCTTCCAGGCCTTATCCAAAACCGTCACTCAACATTGCTATGTTGCCGTCTGAGATGTGTTTTATCGAAAATAGCTGCAATCGCGTGTTTACTTCTCTTATGGTAATCATGTGTGATTTCTGCAAGCGCCTGTACCTGTACAAGAAGGAGAAACACAGCATGTCTGGATGATTCGCCTCCATCTTCCTAGTGTTTACCTCTGAGTGGAAACCGGTTATTATGAAGCTGGCTGTGGCGCGTTGTATCTGACGTCACTTCCTCTCGGAACTAAGTTTATAAACGATCAATGAGTCCATACCGAGCAAAGAGCCGGAGATTCAAGAAACAGATGGTGCACATACCAGTGTAAAATAATTCCCAAAGAGGGGTACCTTAAATGATGGGTTATTGTTTAAGGAGTTATCCTGCTTAATATACTGTAGACAGGGCCTAGGGCACACCTATGCAATCATCATGGTGAATAATCAGCATCTTGACATGCCACACCTGTGAAGTGGGATGAATTATCTTGGTAAAAAATGATTTTGATTTATTGATTGAAACTTGTATTAGTAGATTACACAGTACAGTACATATTCCATAGAATTGACCACTAAATGGTAACACCCGAATACATTTTTCAACTTGTTTAAGTCGGGGTCCACGTAAATCAATTTATGGTAAGAAGTGATCACTAACAAAGATTTAGACAGATTTCTGAACAGTGTTTGAGAGGAATATGTATTATATGTATTTAGTAAAAGATTTAGATATGTGAGTTCAACTCATGAAAAATGGGAGCAAAAACAAAAGAGTTGCGTTTATATATCAATAAGCATAGCTCTGTGTCTTCACATTCTGCCTCGCCTTGTGAGTTTAGGATAAAAACTAATGCTATAAATTACGTCTATAAAGTCATATATGGACTTTTGTTTTTTTGGTTTAAGAGGTCAATAATGTTGAAGTCACTACAAAAGAAAGTTAGTTTTTGATTGATTTCAGTAAAAATTGCCTTAATCCAGTTCTCAAATGTATCAAACCACAACACAAACCACTACGACATCCTCGGTAGGCCCACATAAGGGCAAGGAAAACTCACACCCAGTGGGACGTCGGTGACAATGATGACTATGAGAACCTTGGAGAGGACGAAAGCAATGGACGAAAGCAATGGATGTCGAGCGGGTCTAACACGATACTGTGAAAGTTAAATCCATAATGGATCCAACACAGTCGCGAGAGTCCAGTCCAAAGCGGATCCAACACAGCAGCGAGAGTCCCGTTCACAACGGAGCCAACAGGAAAACATCCCAAGCGGAGGCGGTTCAGCAGCGCAGAGCTGTCCCCAGCCGATACACAGGCAAGCAGTACATGGTCACCGGATCGGACCGGACCCCCTCCACAAGGGAGAGTGGGACATAGGAGAAAAAGAAAAGAAACGGCAGAACAACTGGTCTAAAAAGGGAGTCTATTTAAAGGCTAGAGTATACAAAGGAGTTTTAAGGTGAGACTTGAATGCTTCTACTGAGGTGGCATCTCGAACTGTTACCGGGAGGGCATTCCAGAGTACTGGAGCCCGAACGGAAAACGCTCTATAGCCCGCAGACTTTTTTTGGGCTTTGGGAATCACTAATAAGCCGGAGTCTTTTGAACGCAGATTTCTTGCCGGGACATATGGTACAATACAATCGGCAAGATAGGATGGAGCTAGACCGTGTAGTATTTTATACGTAAGTAGTAAAACCTTAAAGTCACATCTTAAGTGCACAGGAAGCCAGTGCAGGTGAGCCAGTACAGGCGTAATATGATCAAACTTTCTTGTTCTTGTCAAAAGTCTAGCAGCCGCATTTTGTACCAACTGTAATCTTTTAATGCTAGACATGGGGAGACCCGAAAATAATACGTTACAGTAATCGAGGCGAGACGTAACAAACGCATGGATAATGATCTCAGCGTCTTTAGTGGACAGAATGGAGCAAATTTTAGCGATATTACGGAGATGAAAGAAGGCCGTTTTAGTAACGCTTTTAATGTGTGACTCAAAGGAGAGAGTTGGGTCGAAGATAATACCCAGATTCTTTACCGTGTCGCCTTGTTTAATTGTTTGGTTGTCAAATGTTAGAGTTGTATTATTAAATAGAGGTCGGTGTCTAGGAGGACCGATAATCAGCATTTCCGTTTTTTTGGCGTTGAGTTGCAAAAAGTTAGCGGACATCCATTGTTTAATTTCATTAAGACACGCCTCCAGCTGACTACAATCCGGCGTGTTAGCCAGCTTTAGGGGCATGTAGAGTTGGGTGTCATCAGCATAACAGTGAACGTTGATATGCTAGTGTTTGCTTTTTTTAATGACATATTTCAATGGTTAAATATTCTAAAATATTATCAATAGATAATGACATGTTTTTGACAACTTTGTAGTCTAAGTTCTTTATCACATACAGAGCTACTCTTCCTCCGTTCTTGTTAGTTCTGTTGTTATAATTTAGTTCATATACTTCCAGATTAATATCTATTCCTTTTTTTAACATCTATCCATGTTTCTGAGATAGCGATCACATTGAAGGGTTCTTTGCGTAGTTCCAAAAAATGCTTTACGTTGTAGTTTGCATACAAGTTTCTGCTGTTGAAATTAATAATCGACAGTTTGTAGTCTGTTTTAATGTCGCTATTACATTGTTCAACTGTATTAAAAAAAAATACTTTTTCCTGATGTGGGAGAAAAAAATGGTATCTAGATCTATATCCTTCTCCAATTCCAGACTATGATGATTTATGTTGCAGGAAGGCTTTCAGTTGCATATTTTCCTGTTCAGCCACGTTGTTTGTTGCTCTGTTAATTTCAATAAGTGTGGATGAATATGCTCCTAAGTATCAAATCAAATTAAATCCAACTTTATTTTGTTTAACACTTTTCTTACTCGGGCAAGTGGCAAACACAAAGTGCTGTACAAAAAAAAAATACAGGAAAACCTGCACACACACACACACACACACACACACACGCACACACACACACAGACACACACACGCACACACACACAGGCACGCACGCATGCACGCACGGACGCATGCACAGAAAATGGATGGATGGATAAATATTACATTAATAAGTTGATGAAAACATAACATTGAGAGAATGATAGGTGTATTTTTAATAATTAAGATAGAAAATAACACAAAAAATAATAAAAAACATAAGAGTTTAAGATGATCAGTAAAAAGCATGATTAAAAAGGTGTATCTTTAGCCTTTGTTTTTTTTTATCTATGTAGTCCTGAGGTTCTCTGGCAGGCTGTTCCACAGGTGGAGCAATAGTGGCTAAATGCCGCCTCACCTTGGGTCTTTGTTCTGGTATTTGGTAAAGATAAAAGACCAGTGCCACAAGATCTGAGAATTCGCAAGGTTTGATATGGTAAAAGCAGGTCAGATAAATAAGAAGGTGCAAAGCCATTAAGACATTCAAAAATTAATAATATAACTTTAAAATTAACCATGAAGCAGATGGGGAGCCAATGCAGCGACTTTAAAACTGGTGTAATGTGCTCCCGCCCTCTGGTCCTCTTCAGCACGTGTGCAGCTGATTTTTGTAAAAATTGTAGACTTCTGATATGTTTTGGGGGAAGGCCAGAGAACAAGGCATTACAATAGTCTAAACGATAGGAACTAAAAGCCTGCATCAGCACCTCTGTTTCGGCCTGAGAGAGAAACGGCTGGCAGACTCCGGTATGTTATTAAAATTATAAAAACCTTGTTTTTTAATATTTTTAATATGTGGGATAAAAGTGAAGGAGACATTCCATGTCCCAAGAGCTAGCTTATGTAGCCGAGGATCGGACCGCCAAGTGCCCTGCATTCGGCTTCCACCCAGCTCACATCGCACCCGACCTCAATGGCCCCTCATATGAGTGGTGAGCCCATTGGAGGGGAGACCCACGTTGCTTCTTCTGGCTGTGCCCTGCTGGGCCCCACAGGGATAGGCCTGACCAACAGGTGGTCGCCATCGTGCCCCAACTCTGGGCCTGGCTCAAGAGGGGGGGCTCCGTGACCCGCGTCCGAGCAAAGAAAAACTGAGTCTCGGTTCTTGTACAAACCCTGTTTCCATATGAGTTGGGAAATTGTGTTAGATGTAAATATAAACAATGATTTGCAAATCATTTTCTACCCATATTCAATTGAATGCACTACAAAGACAAGATATTTGATGTTCAAACTCATAAACTTAGTTTTTTTTTGCAAATTGTAATTAACTTAGAATTTCATGGCTGCAACACGTGCCAAAGTAGTTGGGAAAAGACATGTTCACCACTGTGTTACATCACCTTTTGTTTTAACAACTTTCAATAAACGTTTGGGAACTGAGGAAACTAATTTTTGAAGCTTTGAAAGTGGAATTCTTTCCCATTCTTGTTTTATGTAGAGGTTCAGTCGTTCGACAGTACGGGGTCTCCGCTGTTGTATTTTACGCTTCATAATTCGCCACACATTTTCGATGGGAGACAGGCCTGGACTACAGGCGGGCCAGGAAAGTACCCAAACTCTTTTTTTACGAAGCCACGCTGTTGTAACACTTGTCTTGCTGAAATAAGCAGGGGCGTCCATGATAACATTGCTTGGATGACAACATATGTTGCTCCAAAACCTGTATGTACCTTTCAGCATTGATGGTGCCTTCACAGATGTGTAAGTTACCCATGCCTTGGGCACTAATACACCCCCATATCATCACAGATGCTGGCATTTCAACTTTGTGCCTATAACAATCCGAATGGTTATATTCCTCTTTGTTCTGGAGGACACCACGTCCACAGTTTCCAGATATAATTTGAAATGTGGACTCGTCAGACCACAGAACACTTTTCCACTTTATATCAGTTCATCTTAGATGAGCTCGGGCCCAGCGAAGCCGGCGGCGTTCCTGTGTGTTGTTGATAAATGGCTTTCGCTTTGCATAGTAGAGTTTTAACTTGTACTTACAGATGAAGTGACCAACTGTAGTTACTGACAGTGGTTTTATGAAGTGTTCCTGAGCCCATGTGGTGATATCCTTTACACACTGATGACAGTTTTTGATGCAGTACCGCCTGAGGGATCAAAAGTCCATAAAATCCTTAAATTCCTTGCAATAGCTCGCTGAGAAATGTTGTTCTAAAACTGTTCGACAATTTGCTTACAAAGCGGTGACCCTCATCCCATCCTTGTTTGTGAATTACTTAGCATTTCATGGAAGCTGCTTTTATACCCAATCATGGCACCCAACTGTTCCCAATTAGCCTGCACACCTGTGGGGTGTTCCAAATAAGTGTTTGATGTGCATTCCTCAACTTTATCAGTATTTATTGCCACCTTTCCCAACTTCTTTGTCACGTGTTGCTGGCATCAAATTCTAAAGTTAATAATTATTTGCAAAAAAACAATAGTTTATCAGTTTGAACATCAAATATGTTGTCTTTGTAGCATATTCAACTGAATATGGGTTGAAAATTATTTGCAATTCATTCTGTTCTGTTTATATTTACATCTAACACAATTTCCCAACTCATATGGAAACGGGGTTTGTATTTCCATAGAAGTTTTCAAGCTGCTTTTTGTCTGATCCGTCACCTAGGACCTGATAGTACACGCACATTCCTCTACCACAATAAGGTGGCAGCTCAGAGAGGACTTTTGTGCTCGTCACAGATTGTCCATAAGAAACACCATGTTCAAACATAAGGGTGCACTTGGCACCAGGACACCTTAGGCCGCAGTTCCATGATCCACCTTTTAGTTGTGTCATCGGATTTGCGGCCTCATGTTTTGGAAACTCGGGTGAAAAGAGGGACGGAGCTTTTTACCGATCACCACCTAGTGGTGAGTTGGCTGCGATGGTGGGGGAGGA
Source organism: Nerophis ophidion (assembly GCF_033978795.1). NCBI lineage: Eukaryota > Metazoa > Chordata > Actinopteri > Syngnathiformes > Syngnathidae > Nerophis > Nerophis ophidion. The sequence goes on from NC_084619.1 coordinate 42,682,118, forward strand.
TGTCGGACGGACCTGGCAGGCCCAAACGCATTGTGAGGGTCTGCAGGGAACATCTAGCAGAGTCTCCTGTCAGAGAGAGTTTCAATTCCCACCTCCGGAAGAACTTTGAACATGTCACGAGCGAGGTGCTGGACATTGGGTAAGAGTGGACCATGTTCCGCACGTCTATTGTCGAGGTGTTTGATTGGAGCTGTGGCCGCAAGGTAGTTGGTGCCTGTTGTGGCGGTAAACCCAGTGAAGGATGCCGTCAAGCTGAAAAAAGAGTCCTATCGTTTTTTTTGGGCTCATAGGACTCCGGATGCAGCGGACAGATGCCGACAGGTCAAGCGGTATGCGGTTTCAGCGGTCGCGGATGCAAAACCTCGGACATGGGAGGAGTTTGGGGAAGCCATAGAAAACAACTTTCGGACGGCTTCGTAGCGATTCTGGACCACCATCCCCCGCCTCAGGAAGAGGAAGCAGTGCATTGTCAACGCTGTGTATGGTGGTGATGGTGTTCTGCTGACCTCCACTGTGGCTGTTGTGGATGAGTGGAGGGACTTCTTCGAATACCTCCTCAATCCCACCAAAACGTCTTCCTATGAGGAAACAGTGATTGGGGAATCTGTGGTGGGCTTTCCTATTTCTGGGGTTGAGGTTGCTGAGGTAGTTAAAAAGCTCCTCAGTGGCAAGGCCCCTAGGGTGGATAAGACCCGCCCGGAGTTCCCTAAGGCTCTGGATGCTATGGGGCTGTCTTGGTTAACAAGACTCTGCAACATCGCGTGGATATCGGGGACAATACGTCTGGATTGGCAGACCGGGGTGGTGGTTCCTCTCTTTAATAAGGGTAACCGGAGGGTGTGTTCCCACTATAGTGGGATCACACTCCTCAGCCTTCCTGGTAAGGTCTATTCAGGTGTACTGGAGAGGCTACGCTGGTTAGTCGAATCTTGGATTCAGGAGGAACAGTGTGGTTTTCATCCTCCTCATGGAACTGTGGACCAGCTCTATACTCTCAGCAGGGTCCTTGAGGGTGAATGGGAGTTTGCCCAACCAGTCAACATGTGCTTTGTGGACTTGGAGAAGGCATTTGACCGTGTCCCTTGGGAAGTCCTATGGGGAGTGCTCAGACTATGGGGTATTGGACTGTCTGATTGTGGCGGTCCGCTCCCTGTACGATCAGTGTCAGATCTTGGTCCACATTGCAGACTGTAAGTCGGACATGTTTCCAGTGAAGGTTGGACTCCGCCAAGGCTGCCCGATTCTGTTCATACATTTTTAGGCGCAGTCAAGGCGTTGAGGGGATCCGGTTTGGTGGCTGCAGAAGTAGGTCTCTGCTTTTTGCAAATGATATGGTCCTGATGGCTTCATCTAGCCAGGATTTTTAGCTCTCACTGGATCGGTTTTCAGCCGAGTGTGAAGCGACTGGGATGGGAATCAGCACCTCCAAGTCCAAGTCCATGGTTCTCTCCTGTAAAAAGGTGGATTGGGGAGAAGAACCTGCCTCAAGTGGAGGAGTTCAAGTACCTCGGAGTCTTGTTCACGAGTGGGGGTAAAGTGGATCGTGAGATCAACAGGCGGATCGGTGCGGCGTTTTCAGTAATGCGGACGCTGTATCGATCCACTGTGGTGAAGAAGGAGCTTAGCCGGAAGGGAAAGCTCTCAATTTACCGGTCAATCTATGTTCCCATCGTCACCTATGTTCATGAGCTTTGGGTTATGACCGAAAGGACAAGATCACGGGAACAAGCGGCCGAAATTAGTTTCCTCCACTGGGTGGTGGGGCTCTCCCTTAGATAGGGTGAGAAGTTCTGCCATCCAGGAGGAGCTCAAAGTAAAGCCGCTGCTCCTCCACATCGAGAGGAGCCAGATGAGTTGGTTTGGGCATCGGGTCAGGATGCCACCCGAACGCCTCTCTAGGAAGGTATTTAGGGCACGTCCGACTGGTAGGAGGCCACGGGGAAGACCCACGACACGTTGGGAAGACTATGTCTCCCGGCTGGTTTGGGAACGTCTCGGGATCCCCCCGGAAGAGCTGGGTGGGGAGGGGAAACTTTGGACTTCCCTGCTTAGGCTGCCGTCGCCTTGCGACCCGACCCCTGATTAGCGGAAAAAGAGGGATAGATGGATGGATGGATGGATGGATGGATGGATGTGGATAAATGGTAGGTCAAAGTAAAAAATCATGCCCAGATTTTTAATAAACTGTGTTAGTTTAAAATCTAATTATTTTGGTAAAGGTGACTCCCTCTGGCCTTTAGGGCCCATAACTAAAACCTCCAATGTATCCTGGTTGAGCTGTAGGAAATTCACTACTATCCATGACTTAATGTCTAAAAATCAGGTAAAAAGTGTATGTGTTGGTTCTGTGTCATCAGGAGACATGGCAATGTGCAACTTTCTATTATCAGCGTAACAGTGGAAACTGATGCCTTGTCTCCTAATAACCACCCCAAGAGGCAGCATTTACAGATTTAAAAAATGTGACCTAAATTTGAGCCTTGAAACCCCACATCTTATCTCAGTACAGATCTTCTTGTTAAGTATTTCCTTGGAGCGTTGTAGTTTTGTAGTTGAATGTCGATGTTTGTTTTCAGACTACGGTATCGTTGTCGTTGTTGTCGTAGTGCTGGGTGCTTTAATTTTGATCCTTGATATCTTTGACAACAAGTACTCTTTTTTCTGAACATCCATGCAGTTTGATGCAGATTTTGCAGTTGGTGCTTCAGAATTCCTGAATTTTCCCCTGCTTCCTCAAGTTGCGTGCTTTGTTGACGATATCAGCATTACATTTAATGAGGTGCTTCTTCGTGTACATATTTGTATGCTTCAGCTTCTTTCCCTGTTTCAGCAACGCCATATGGACTTCTTCTTATTCCCAGTGGAATACACGCATCAATAATGTTAATATTGACATCAATTCACTTTGATTGCAGAGAACTGACCACTTGTTGCGCCTTTGAAGCAGGCTCCATGTCATCTGATTCTCCTCTGTTGTCAACTGCTCTTGCATAGGATCAAGGTTTGCAATGATGATGTCATTTTGTCATGTAATCTTCAAAACACTGATATTACCAAGATCAGTTATATCTTTGTTGTCTGTCATTTAACTGTTGGTGCAATTCTGCTATCTCCATATTAATTTTTTCCACAAAACTGTTGTTGTTCTGATGGGTGATATCTTGCTCCTTGGCATTCAACCGTTGGTGCAATGTTGCATTATCCTCTACAAGCTTTTTCATCTCCTTTCTAGGTGCTGTATTGTCTTCACTGAGAATCTCAATTTCTTCTCTTAACTTTCATTTCTTTCTCATATCATCACAAAATTATTTTCTTTCTCTGACAACCTGTTAGAGATTTTTGACATTGTTTTGTATACCATTGAGAATCTGTTCTTAGAGATTATTGACCTCTTTTTGTACACTATTGCAATGCTTTGAAGAGTTCCTATTAACACTCGGAAATCTGGGCCCTCTTCTTCTGTCAATTGGGTATTTCTCCGTTGACTTCGTCTTATCATGCTTATGGTAGCTCCATGGCTAGCAACCTCTCCTGCTCTACGGCTAGCAACTGTTCCTGCACCACGGCTAGCTCCAGTTCTTGCACCACGGCTAGCACCAGTTCCTGCACCACGACTGCTTCCGATCCCTGCCCCACGGCTGCTTCCGGTCCCTGTTGCACGTCTGCTTCCGGTCCCTGCTTCACGGCTGCTTACAGTCCCCGCTCCATGACTGCTTCCGGTCCCTGCGCCACAGCGGCTTCCCGTTCCGGTCCTTGCTCCAAGGCGGCTTCTGGTTCCGGTCCCTGCTCCAAGGCGGCTTCCGGTTCCAGCATCTGCTCCACAGCGGCTTCCAGTTCCAGAACCTGCTCCACGACGGCTTCCGGTTCCAGCACCGGCTCCACAGCAACTTTCTGTTCCAGAACCTGCTCCAAGGCTGCTTCCAGTTCCAGCACTTGCTCCAAGGCTGCTTCCAGTTCCAGCACCTGCTCCAAGGCTGGTCCCCGCGGCAGCACTCCGGCTAGCAGCAACACGGAAGCCCCCTTTGCCTGCCGCACAAGCTCCAGACGAGCCTCCGTCTTCTTCGTCTCCGAAGGCGCCGCCCTCATCACCAGCGTCGTCGCCACCGCAACCTCCAGCTGGCGTGCAGCACAATTAATGGACAGCCTTGGTGCAGACAGCAGCGACGCCCATGACTTGGGCGTAAACTCAAAGGCTGCTGAGTTTCTGGCATCACTCGCTTCCACCTTCTCAACGGCCACAGATTGGCCGTTCTGTGTTCTCCCGCCTCACCTGCTGTAGCGGCGTTCCACTCGCTGCCGCCACTTGACTTGTCATCAGTGGATTCAGGGACACTTGGCCTGGCGACCCACAACCAAGTCCTCCCTCCGCCCTCCCGTGGAATCGGTCCGTGGCCCGGATCATGTTTTCTTTAGTCTTGTTCTGTAAGTTTTGGACTCCCTCAGTTCCTGTTTTGTGCACCTCTGGGTTTGTTTTGGTTACCATGGGTACTGATTGGGTTCAACTGCCTCTGGTTAGTGTTCGGCACGCTCCCCTGCTGCTGAGCACTAATCAGAGAGCTATTTATTCACCTTTTTCGCAACGCTGGGTCTGGCTTCATTGTTTGCTGTATACATCAGTTATGTTGGTATTCTTGTTTTGAATAAATAAATAATACATTTCTAGCTAATGATTCCTGTGCTAAGTAGTTGCCTTAGCGTCCCGTGCAATTGGCACACTTTCCCTTTGTTTGTTTCCTGTTTCTTTGCATGTTTATTGTTTATGACAAGTAAATCATATCCTACCTTCACGCTTTCGTCCGCAGTTGTCCGTCTGCATCCCGGGAGAACGAACCCGCATATACATGCAACCCCGACGTGACAAAATTAAAGTATAGTATACCTAGTATCTTTAATAGCTTTAGTATCCTTTCAAGAAGTGACATTATTTAACTCATCACAAGAACAAATCCCAGAGTGTTTAAATCCATGTCTCAGAAAGCCATTTCAGTAAATCCTGGTGTACAATGTGATTTAGTCTAGAACTAAGGCTTAATCCTTGTACAGGAAACGGGGGCCAAATGTACAAGTAGGTGTGAAAATCCTAAAACCTTAACTATTTGAGAAATCAAACAAATTTAGTGCATGGAAACAGTAGGTGTTGAATCCCAAAAAAACGTGTCACATACGTTGGATGGACAACAGACTGCCAGACACTGTGTTCTAATCAGAAATGAGCCAATAACAAACAAGCCATGGAAGACAACAATTGTGATTTTCTAAAGTGACTTGAAGATTTGAATGTTCAAAGCAAGCAAACTAGCAGTCCAAGACTTTAAAAAATAATTTTCATCTCGAGGAAAATGTCCCAAATCTCTCCTTGTTTAAAGGGTTGGAATGATACCAAAGGCAGAAATCATGAACAAATGTTGAAGTAAAATATGTATATGGAAAGATTAAGAATGTATCCTTTCAAACTGGTAACTTCCTGGGGCAAAATTTTAAAAAAGTGATATGGTGCCAGGAGGGAGAGCAAAATGGCCATAAAAGAATGTGTCACGGTCAAATGACTATCAAAAGTTGATTGACCTTCTGACATTTACTAACCGTTTAGCATCAGTAGCATCAATTTGTACTCATTCTCATCACTTGGAGGTCCTGAGACCTTCTTTTCCAACTGCAAGTCTTTGATCAGCTGAGGAAATATGCAAATCATTTGTTCTTTCTGGCTATAAAGGCCACATCCCAAACACTGGGCCGTCACAAAAGATCATTTCTGGTTGGCTTTCCAGCTGAACTGTCATGAAGAGCTTGGGAGGGAGTGAAGGTGGATCTTTGGGGGTTGGTTGGTTGTATGGCTTCCCTTTTGATCTTTTTAGGGCAACAACAGGGGGAGTTGCTTCTGAGCTGGCAAACACATTTAGTCAGTAATTCAGATCAGACTGACAATCAGTCTTGGAAATGCATGGACAAACAAAAGTTTACAGCTCCAATTGGAAAAGTCAACAGGTCTCACATCAGGCTCATACATAAACAATGAAACTGTTGAGCTGAAGCTCTACTTTGATCACTTGTTTGCGTTTCAATTATCCAGGCTGGACGGACTGCTGGCTTTTGTTACCCTTCTTCTTCCCCTG